>NW_026623396.1:860412-875219 GCF_030028575.1 Malurus melanocephalus
AAAATAAACTCGATCACCGGTATGGTTGAATTATGGCTACTAATGTGTCTTCAGCCTGTTATGTGCAACAAAGGTAAGAAGTCATTAACCAGAAAGGTATGTGTTAGGCAGAAACAAACTTTTTACTGTCCTGGGAAGCAGATTGGAATTGATTGGAAAATAGATATTAGGCAGGTGGGAAGTGAATCATTACCTAAAATGCAATTTTGTAAGTGTCAAACACATAGTGCTACCCTACAATACCCTGTCTGGCTCACAGATTGTCCTGGAATGAGTCCTGACCTCCCAGCCCAATATATTTCCCAAGGAACAAAGTTCTCCTGCACTTGTGTCTTTTGCAAATGCTTGCAGTCTGCTGTAAATAATAGCATAGTGAGATAAACTGTTAATGACTGCAAAACATCCATAACCCTTAATATAAAGCTCCTTAGAATTTGTGAGGGAGCTCTTTTCTTTTCAGCAAAAAGAAGGATTATGAAGAGCAGAGACCATCACCAACTGCAAGATCTCCAAGAGCAGCAGATTACATCTGCAGACAAATCATYCTAGCACAAAGGGACATCCAAATGATGCTAATAAAAAATGGAGCTTCTTTATCAGATATTAATAAAGCTACATTTATAGAGATTAATGGAAAAGGAAAAACGTCTCTGGGACCCTATTGTTTTGAGCATGAAAAACAGCTGAATTTTGCATCTTTGAATTGATTTAAGGACTGGGAAGACAGATTGCATGAATCATTGCTATATCCTTGTCATTGTTGTTTTAAATAGCCTGCAATTACAAGGGAAAAAAAAAACCAAAAAACCTCTCAGTTTCCGATGGAGCTGTATCCAAAGGCCTTATTGGTAAATGTTTCTTTTTCCTGCTCTTTATCATTGGTAGACTGACATGGCCTAATCACTTGCAGAGCTGAGGCTTAGCATGAGTCCTCTGGGTCACATCAGTGATCCTGGACTGATGGAGAATGGCCATTCATTGCAGTCTGAAGTCCAAAATATTTAGGATATACTAAGAAAACAATATCACACATCAGAGTACTTATTTATTTATTTATAAGGCTGCTCTGGCACAGCTAAATGTCATCTTTAGACTGGAAGATGCAAATTGCAGCTGTTTGCATGGTTGGTTTATTTAAAAAGATTAAATGTGACAGGCTTTCTGCTCAAGTATCAATCTTGTCACAAATTGCTTTGATGGGGTTGTCTCTGAGGCTCTGAGGCTTAGCCTCAGAAAGACAAAAAGCTACTCAAACAGCTAGAGCCATCCAGATGGCTTCTTCTTTATTGATGACCCACCTCTTRGTGCACAATTTCTTTGCTGCATTTGGGGTGGCAAAGATCAGAAATCCTTGGTTTGTTTCCTGTGTGATTGTGCCTAAGTAGCTCTTTTCATTATTCTGTAAGTTAATATCAAAGAGAGAATCTGAAAGACATTTATAACAGACAGCTTGYCTCCCCAGATGCAGGGCCAGGAGGGAGGGGAGAGCGAGCATCGTGCCCAAATAATGATAAATACTGTGATTTCTAAATGCACTGAAGTGAAGGAAGAGCCTGTGTGATATCTGTAGATGTTTTGCAGCTGATTTCATGCTAATTGGCATCCGTGATAGCTGTTTACTAAAACACTTTCAAAATTATACTAATATCCTTCCTCCCCAAGCACTGCTTGTATTTAAGTATTTGCCTGGTGTTTTTTCTGTTCCTTTGGTCTCCTGGCATTTTCTAAATCTCAAAATTGAATGGGGCCTGTCTTTCACAGAATATGATACTGGTGGAAGCCCCATTCAGCACAACAGCTCACTGGCAGGAAGTTCTAATGGGGRCAGTGAGACATTTTGGCTTCTTTAGCACAAATTGAAAGAATTTCAGCCTCATGCTGGCCATGGCCCKGTTAATAGAACCAGCTAAAGTGAGCTTGACACAAACTCTTTCTTTTAGAGGGGAGTCTTAATCGAGTTTTTTAACCTAAACAGAGATAATCTCCAAAATATTTATTTTTTATTCTCAATGCTACTGCAAGTGTTTCTGCTTTAACATGGACAATTCTGTTCCCTTTCCTTTCAGAGTGACAGCTGAATTTCTGCAGTCTGGCTTGGGCAAAGGAGATGTTATGTCTGTTTCTGTGGAAACCAATAATGTTCTTACCTGAATTCYAGGATTTATAAAAGTATGGAAAGCATGTACTTAGAGATATCTATAAAAGTGTGGGATTTTTTTTCTGGAATTTTCAGGAAAAAACTCCTGATGTCCAAGAGCTTAAAAATCCTTCTTTCTTTAGGAATACAAGCCTATAGAAATGCTCATACTTTTGTGTGCTTATTAGTGTAAAACTCCCAGCAGAATAAAATGGATAACCCCATTTTTTTTCTATTAATTTGAGATTAATTAAAAAAAAAAAAATCCTACTCATGCTTAGTTTTTCCAATACTTTTGAAGCAATAGTGATTTTTACTACCTCAAAATATCTTCAGATTCATATCCTTAGAGATGGATTTAATTGTTCCATGATACATCTGTGATTCATTAACAAAAATAYATCCCTATATACTAAAAGGAAATATGTCCTTAAGAAGCTGCATGGTGAAACATATTTTACAATTTTAATATATAATTTCTTATTAGTTATCATGTTTTATGTGACCACCTTCTAATTTGTCGCTTGGAGTAAGATGGCATTTCCCCTGCATTTGGGGACTGCAGTTGTACCAACAGCCTGGGYGTGTTTGCATTCATTATCTTTTTGCAGTGAAAGAATAATAATGGAAGAGGGGAAAGGATGGGAAAAGAACAGCTCTGTATCATTTCTTTCTCAAATTCAAGTATATGCTGCTCTCTTGTGGAACTTCCAAGGTAGTTACAAGCATTAGATAAAGGTATCCTTGCTTTCTGACTTATTTTGGTCTGTTGAATATTGCTGAGACATATTTAGTGCACAAGATGCAGCAGGGTTGTTTTTTTTTTTAATACAAATACCAATTTTGCAAATTAAAGTACTGTTGAGTTTTTGGGGTTTTTTTGCATTGATGGTCAGCATCCGTTGTTGACCTAGCTTTGCGTGATGCATTTGGAATTAGATTTGTGCTATTTTGTAAAAAAATGCATTTATTAAAACTGGAAAACCACCTCTTCTATCTTCAGGTGATGCTGAAATACATCTGTAGCTTTTTTTGTTTCACTCCTTCAATTAGCCTCAATAAGAGGCTAGTGATTTAAAAAAGGGAATAATAAATGCTTTAAAAAAGGGAATGAAAACTTGGGTGTCTGTCTGCATGATGTTTGTGTATGTGGGGTGTGCTGTCCAAATCATGGATTCTCAAATATTTTCTCATGTATTACAAAATTGAATTATGAGTGGAATTTTTAGAATCATTTTGAAGTTGTGTCACTCTCCAGCAAAAGAATGGAGGCTGTACAGTCACAGAGCCATCATCACTGAGGCCTTGGGAAAAAATGAACTCCAGAAGCAGAACTTTGGGTGCCTGGTTTTCTGAGGACGCCTTCAGGGTGAGGTTCTGTGCTTTCCAAGGACTATGTGTGAACATTTGTTTGAGTTTGTATGGCTGTTGCTCTGTCATCAAGGCCACCTCTCTACCTTGAACATCCATTTTCATTACAAGACAGAAGTATTTGARRCTGTAGCATTTCTGTCAGATGTGGWCAAAAATCTTATTTCTTATTGAGRGATAGAGAGGCAGAGCAATTTTATTRCCTTATTTACCTGGAAAACATATGTTAATAATAATAACAACGAGCTCTCTTTGTGCCTGAACATGTCCTWTATTCTTACTTATTCTGCAGCATATTTTATCCAGTAGAATCCTAAAGGAATATACAGGCTAAATGTCCCCACCTGAGAATTTCTACTTCAAATCTGATATTTGATTTGTTTCTAGAAAGTCTGGTTGAGTTCACTGATATAACACACACACACAGCAAAATGCTTGACTACAGAGAAACACTAAATTCCCTCCTGTAAACACTTGCTGCCACCTCTGAGAGAAAAAAAAAAAACAACTCCTTAGTGCAAGTACTCATCCCTGTAAGCGGCAGAAATTTTTGAAGATTAGTTATGTTAGAGCACCACCATCATCAAAATCACACAGGAAATTTCAAGAGGATTGAATTTGSTCTCTCTGAGTAAGCCTTGTCCAGTAAGTTGAGGCAGGATTTAGACCTTTGGTCTGCTCTAACCCTTGAAGGAGCACAGCCTGTTTTCAAAGGGGAGTAAGTAAGGTCCTGGAGGTATTTTCAGTACAAACTTTAGTACAAACATGGGCTTCCATGAGGCAATGGTTAATGCACTATAAATGCAGCTTCTGSCTCCCTGCATTCCAGCTTCTCTGTGTACCCAAGCCTTGTATTCTCTTGCTTGTAGACAGGGTATTATCTGGTGAAAAGAGGGAGTACAAAGCATCAAGTCATAATCAGTATGCTTTTGTGAGTCCTGTGAAATAGAGTGAACGCTACGAAGGAAAAGCAAGTAGATTTTGAGCGTACAATATTTCAGGAGAGATTGGGAGAGGGTGTTTTTGCAATATTCTATTATGTCTCCTCTTTAGAGAGACRCTAAGCCAGTGCCAAAGGAATAGTTTTCCAATGTGCTATTTGTTCACAGGATGGATAGGGGCTGACAAGCTGACCATCRGAACAGCTTCTTTGTCCTTGGAGCTCCAGGTGGTTTAACAGTGCAGAGAAGCTACGTGTTTTTACCAAAATGACTGTTCATTCCTTTTTGGGTGACTTTTCAGCCCCATCCAGCTTATTTTCAAGGACTTTTAAAAGAAAAAAAAATAAGCAGCGTATAATAGGAGGGTGATGGGGAGGTGAGGGTGTACACATGATGTGGAAAAGGTCTCTCTTGACTTCTCCAGAAATATGTTCATCCAGAGAAGGCTCAGAGGCAGAAGTATCAGTATTCATGCTACGTAAATATCACAGCTTAATCAGCTTTACTAGCTATAATCAGCTTTACTAGCAGCAAGATTGACATGACCATATTACACCCCTTGCATTTTCTGAAAATATATTTAAGGATGTGAAGAACAGTATTAAAATTATTCTCAAGAGCCTTACAGGATTTTTTTAATTAAAACATTTGTTTATTGGTTCAATAAAATAAAGCAGAGCCCTTTATGACAGCTAAAGATAATATGATAATTACCTAATATAGACAAAAAATAGCATTGGAAATCATTATTATAATCTGGTTTAGTCCATGCAGATTGCAAGAGTATAGAAGAATATGTTCTTGATAACTAGTAAAGAATCAGGATTATTATTGTTTACTGCTTGAGGTTCTGATTCTGACCAGCTTGTCAAGATAGAGAAAAATTTGGGGCTGAGAAGAGCAGACTGAAAACCACWTTCAAGCTGTTCCTGATGCAGCCCTGCATGTAGCTGGCTCCTCACTGCCAGGGTCTGCAGCTGAGTTGTAGTCACCAGGATCCATTTCCAGGCCTGCAAGCCATCTAAGCATCTCTGTAATTCTTCTGCAATATTTTAGTGGAAACATTTCTATTTTGTGTCTTTTTCTAATTATGGTCAAATTCTTTTCACCTTTGAAATAATCAAGCCAAGTATATAGCTAGTTTAGCAAGTGTTGACCCTTAATTTTGCCCAGAAAGGGATAGGAATAAAAGAAAGTTACTGCATCTATTCCCTATTGCCTATGTGGGGGTGAAAAAATGCTGACTTCTATACACAGGAGTTACACAATTTGCTTTTTAGGTAAGAAATAGAGAAGAGAATTGCCTCATGTTGCACAAATTGGACTAGAAACTTCTAATCTCAGAGCCATGTTGGTTCTGCTGAGGTCTGAGSACCATTGGGACAAAGTGGAGAATGKCATTGAYGCYCTCCCTGAATTTCTGATAAAACTRCATTGAAAATTCATCCAAAGAAGGCAAAGCATCCAAAAGCAGTGCATMATGGAGTGATTATATTTATCTTTTATCATTCCCAACACCCGAAAGATGGATGTGGCATTGAATGGAAATGAAGATTCTTGTTTTGAAAGGCTTCACTGTTGTGTGTGTACCAAATGGTTGTGCCTAAGTTTCTTTCCTGTAGTCTGTCCACTTTGCTGAGCTTCTGCAGAGAGTAAGAGACAAAATCTCTCTGCAGATTTTCATTTGCAAGAATGCTACTCCCTTCATAGGACTGGTCTTTTTACCCAGGATTCACTTTTGCCTTTAAGACTCCATTTCCCCAAAATGTTTGAAAAATTGATTAAACTTCTGGTCCTTATTCTTTTCTTCCTTCTATTTATAGAAAGTGCTCATTGGTGCATGTGATTGTACCTGCTCTTCATCAGCAGCATGAAATGTGCTCTGTATCATCTCATCAGAAAATGGCATTGTATTTCTTCCTTCTACCTTATTACTTTCATCTGCTTTTTAAAGCTGATTCACAGCACTGAAGCCTTTCCTCATTAGGAACTGTGTGTTCATTAGGCTTTTACCATATGTCACGATTCAGCTGCAGATGCTGGCAGTGAGAGGCACAACTGCACACAGGGTTGCATGAATAAGAACTTGAAGGAGGTCATTAKTCGCCTCTGCTGGGCTCTGAATTTATATCTATATCTGATATCAGATGGGAGATCGATATCCTGCAGATTTCCATGCCCGTGTTTCTAGAGGCACTAAATCAGCAAAACGCAGMACAAAGGGCTGGGGCAGTGACAACGGTGACAGCTAAAGCCACGGAAAACATTGGCAGAGCAGGGATGTGCCAGATGTACTGTGGTGGATCGTGCACTGCTCTGTTCAAAGAGATGCAAATGAGAGCAGGAGCAGAAAAAGGAAATTCTTGTCTCTGATGGGACCTTCCCAGGGCAGTAATCCGTGTCTCTAAATCTCCACATTGCCCTGATTTTGTTTTTTGCATCTGCCACACAGCATCCTGGGAGAATTTTCGAGATGTGCGTCTCCAAAACGTGGCAGGATCTGGATTTTCGGCAGGAATGTCGATCCGCCGGGATGGGGATGAAGGAGCGGGAGCGCCGCTCGCCGGAGCCGCCCCCCAGCGCCGCCTGGTGGCCAATCCCGGCTGGTGCAGGGACACAGGAACAGCGCCGTGTTTGCCAGCACATCCCACAAAAACCTGGCAAAAGTTAAAAAACTACAGGATTTGCCGAGTGTCGCCTTCTGCTTGATTTTAGAAAAGGCACTGTTCTCGCAGGGAAGGAGATAGTCGATATCTCCTCCCTCCTTGCTATATTGTATTTTATTTTAATTTGCTATTTTATTTTATTTTATTTTATTTTATTTTATTTTATTTTATTTTATTTTATTTTATTTTATTTTACTTTATTTTTATTTTATTTTATTTTATTTTATTTTATTTTATTTTATTTTATTTTATTTTATTTTATTTTATTTTATTTTATTTTATTTTATTTTCGCTCTGCATCTTGCCCACCACAGTTACAATTACAGCATTGTCATCCTACAGCAGCAGAGAGAATTCCTGTGTCCCTGAGTGAGGAGTTCCCGGGCTCCAGCAAAACAGCAAAGGCACCGTCCTGCTCTGGCCAGATCCACAGCTTGCCATTGATGCTGAAGCACACGGATGCCAAAGGGTTGTAAGAACTCGGGCATTGTGGATAGRTGGGAAGRGTAGGTTASACTGGAGGGGCCTTTTGCCAGGAARGAAAACAATTAATATATAATTTTATCCCATCCAGAATATTCGTCACCGACAGATTGTGATGGATACAGAGATAAGGTTTTATGACTCAATATTTTTCAGGTAGTGAGGCACCCCAATAACCAAATATGAAATATATTTACATTATCCTTGTATTCATTTCCATTCTCATTTTCTATCTGTTTTCATTCTTAACACATATATGCTCACACTGGCTGGAATCTCATGGGTTTTGTCTCTTCATTTTATTACCTATTGCCAAATACTCTTTTCTCCTCCTATTTAAGTCCAGTGCACATTTCAKCATCAGCACTGCTAGACATAACCAGCTGGGCAAARTTTATTTTAGAAGCTGTTTACTGTAGTTTGTGTGGGAGATTGGTGACAATGGCTGCTCGACAGCAGCTTTGCAGTCAGTCAAAAGTAGACAAGCAATTTAATGCCAGTGTCCTCTCCAGAGAAAGTCTTTGAAAGGACAATAAAATGGGAATACCAGGGACACAGAAAGAAGCAGAGGACAGGAAAGATGTCTCATTTGTGCAGTTCCCATTCATTATTCATGTGTTCAGTGCAGAAACTCTCTTAATCCCCTGTTACTGAGGAATGAATTGGAAATTTGTTGTTGTAGGAGCACTGGCATGAAGAAAGAGTAACAAAACTTCTGGTAATAGTGTTAATAATTCTAGACTCCAAATGTAAAAAACAGGGCAGCACTTAGTTTGGTAAGCAAGGTAACTAAGTTATTTTCAAGCATATGGCTGTCTGTTGCAGGCCCACCATTAACTTTCCTAGGTCTAACCTCTGGTTTAGGGCAGGTTTAACTGGCCTAGTCTTAGAAAATTCACCTTCCCAGGACAGTACAGGGACCACTTTTTCCAAAGGAGGTGTCTCCTTGTTCTTCACTTTAACTTGGTACATGTGTTTGAATGAGTCCACCTTAGTTGTAGGGGGATTTCACTCTGAGTTGCACTGTGCTTAGCATTGATAGTAAAAAGAGATGTTATTTCTCCTGGTAGTGATTATATTTTCATTACTGACAGAGATGTCATTTGATTTGCAAGATAAGATGAAAATTACTATAAACATAGGCAGAGAGCTCTTAACAGATAATATTAAACTTAGAAATTAATAATGATCTTTCTTTCTTTTCAACAAATACTTATCCAGAGGGCGTACCCCTCAAAAATGCAAGGCAGAGCACTGGACACCAGGGTACCTCCAGGGGACTCCTAGGTGTTTAATGATTTCTGCTTTTCTGCAAGAGTGAAAATGTTGCTGTTGCAGTTAGGATCTTAAAGGTGAAGCCTTTGAGAATATATTGTCATCCACATACCCAAGCTCAGGCCTTATGTATCCAAAAATTGTCTTTTATCTTGGGCTTAGAAGTATATCTTGGCTCATGGGTTGCTCAAACAGCTGGTACCCTGTGAGCTGTTCCTCTTATATCCATTTGTCATTTATTAATGGCATTATTAGCCTGGTGTCCAGAGCTTGTCCCTTAGTGATGGATATTGGACATTCACAGACCAAAACCAGCTTAAAAATGTACAGTTTTCTGGGGAAACCTTTTCTTCTTCCCCCAGAAATACCAAGATATTGTAAACACACTGGTAGCTCCAATTAACACACAAATATATACACATATATATTTATCTATATATACTAGCAGATCAGTTTTAAACTATCAGTAAATTCTTCAGGAGTCCAAAGTTCGTGATTATTAGCACTTGCAAAATGTTGTGAAGTTTTTTGTCATTCGTGTTCTGACATGCAAAGACTAATGTTTATACTAAAAAATCTGCTAAAGATTCACAGCTTTCATTTGCACCTCTGTTTGATTAATCTTTTTTTCTTGGTCCATCACATTTTTTTCATCAGTTATGGTTCTTTGYTGATAATCTAACATGTTTGAAGTCCCTCTTTGATTGAAGGAAATGAAAGTTGGATGGTCTTGTTTGAAAAGGTGCTGTTCCTGCTAAATAATGAAGTCATTCTGGCTCAGTTTTTTCACTGATAGGTCTCCATTTGGCTAATTGGTCTGATGACATGCAAAAGCGTTTAGAAGACATCAGAAAAGTGACAGAAAAAACATGCCCCCAATTTGTTTTCATTTTCTGTTAAACTTTTCTGAAGTTTCTCCTTTCTTCTTTTTAAAGCTGTAAACATCAGAAGGAGGCTTTATTAAACTGCTTTTACCTCAGACTACAGGGGGCTTTAATGGAAAAGGGGAAAATGTTTGAAATTGTTGAGTCTTTCTTCTTTTTCTGAGGCAAGAACATTGAGAGCCCACACAATGGGATTTTAATAACTGGCGTTATTACCTTCACAGCAGTAAAAAAGATGGGGACACCTGGTTTTACTGAACTGGTTCAAAGGAAACTTAGCAATTCCATACAATATGCACTTGGAAAAGCACACAGAAGTGTAAATATTATTTTCAAAAAGTCAAGCAGTTCTGTAGAACATATATATGAAGCCTAAGAAAGTATTAACAGGTTCTCTCTATTTTTTAGGCTCTCAAGTACCACAGTGACACCTGGAAGCACAGGTTCACATCCCTGAGCAATGAAGCATTTGTGAAGATATCTATGTTGATGATGGTCTATGGCCAGTGTCCTCTCCAGAATGGAGGGCAACCAACATGGCACACCTGGCAATAACAGAGCTGCATTTCTCCTTTGCTCTCCTTTAAGCAGCACAAAAACACCCCTCAGTGCCCAGAGAGGCCTTGTGATGACTCCCTCTGTGCATTGCCTGGGAAATTCCCAATTGCTGCACAGTGAGCCACCTTGTGTTGTACACAWTCAGGATAAATTTTCGATAAATATGAGCAGGAACAAAGATATTCACAGTATATGTTACTGTATGTATATTCCAAGGAGGCATGTTTGACTTAGCTTAAAAATTTTAAATATTTTGAAAATTGCAATTGAYGATGTGCAATCAGACATAGCAGATCATCTATGAAATTGATATTTTTCTCCCCTTCTAGCTGAAAGAAGTGCTTCATTTATTGCTTTTGAATTAAACTGTTGTCAAAATACCACAGTATTCTTTGTGGAAACTGTGTTGTAATCACTGATGATAAATCTCAAATTCTCTGGGAGGAGATGGTTGTGAGTTTTCACACCATTTTGCCCATGTTCTGTGAATACTCATTTCCTCCTGTTTTTTATTATTTCTTGGATAGTTAGTATTGGACAAGAAAAACATGCAAATGTGGGAGTTCTCTGTGCCTGGCTGGCTGTCCTTGGTGCTGCTGCAGCTCTCTGCTCTTCATGACACAAAACTCACTGCAACTGCACTTTCTAGTGCAAGCTGTAAGACCAAAGCAGATGCTGTGAACAAGTTTGTCTTGTGTTGCTTTATTTCACTTCTTGTCTATTAATTGATCTCCTGAGTCATTTAAGGTCCTCTCAACCTGTCATTGCTTTGRTAATTTCTGTTGTTTTGCTATGTAAACAGACTTTTTACCCCCAGGTTGTATTTGTGAAACAGAAGAAAGCTGCAATAATTTAGAAGCTTTGTGCTAGGAAGTTTTGTAAAGTTTATAYGTTTATCTAAATGTCTCATCTTTCAGTTTGGTGAGTCAGGCTGACCAGTGAGTTCCTTTAATGCTCAATTCAGTGAAGCTGATGTCTTTTTTATCCTTTGAATCATTTGCTATTACATGCTTCCAGAACATCTGTATTGCTCTTCTGGCCCTCTGCTGTGCAAATAAGCATTGCAGCTTTCTCTGAATTTTTTTACCCTTCCCTAACAACATGATTGCTTATAAATTGCTCCTCTGTTTTGGCTGTGGATTATTTTCCATAGGGTCACACTGGTTCCTATGGCAAATTATGGTTCCATAATTCCACAGGAATTATGATTCTTATCACTGCACACACACAGAATTCGGTGCTCAAGCCTTTGCCTTGGTCCTGCTCTCTCCAGACTACAGGGGAACTTTTGGGAATCAAAACCAGTTGGACCTGTTTTATGGCTACAGATATTGTTTTACCTCAAGATACTTTGCCTGGGAACCCAGTGCATGAGAATCCTGAGTGTCAAAGAAGGTTTTGGGAAGCCATGAAGGCCCTGGTTATGAACAGCACAGGGATGGAACCAAAGCTGGGATTTGAGCTGTAAATCTTGCAGAGCTATCGTAGAGAGCAAACAGAAACATGACTCTGTTTGCAATGGAAAGACTATGAAATAGATATTTGTTTAGCCCAAAGAAGACATCCAGGTGCTCATCTTCCACCTAAATCACCAATCCAGGTGTTCAGATTCCAGCTAAATCACCAAAGCCTACAGAAAACTTGCATYACCCTCAGAGATGAAGATAAGAACCTACAACTGAAAAAAGTAAAGCTTTTTACCAAAGGAATATCAGGGTTTGTTTTTTTTAATTAGGAAGTCAATGTAGGGTATCCAATTTTAGCTGAATCTTTAAAACAACATTCAATTGTTTAGAGATCAATGAAAGTTAAGTGAGCAAAACACCTTTGCAAAGGTGTCTCCCTAGAGCACCTGGCCTGTAAGCTGCACAGCACTCCCTAATGGAAGGGAGCTGGGTGTTCTTCTGGCCAGCAGGATGGTTTGGCTCCACAAATATTCCACCCCTTTAGGCAGTTTATTTTGAATGCTTTGCCAGATGGGCCTTCAACTGCTTTCTTTTCTCTACTGTCTGGAGACAGTTTGTTTTAATTGCAAGAATCATGAATATTGGAGCTGAAACACCCCCTGATGCTTCCTCAAGGCCACATATCAGACCATATATCAAAGTCTACATGCATTTTTTGTCTACATGCATTTGAATTATCTGTTTTTCTTGCCTTATTCTCAAGGAACACTGAATATCTGAATGTGCTGGAATTCTGTTCTTATYTCCCMTCATTAGGACATTTACATTCCTTCAAATGCTCCTTTCAAAGGAATCTTGCTCCTCTTTTTTCAGCTCCAGCCTCTTTCCACCATACTTTGGGATTGGCAGGCATGTTTCAGGTGCTTCTCTGTGTTCTGGGATCCTTGCTGCTCASAGAACAATCACTCTGAGGAAAATGAAGACTGGCAGGTTCTCCTGCTTTTTGTCTTTTATGAATTTATGGCAATGGTTCCTGCTGTAGACCATACCCTAGATCTGCTTCTAACCTGCTTCCCTGGAACCAAAAAGGGCATTGGATGCTAAGGGATGGCACAAGTTTAAAATCAAATTATTCCCCATCATAAAGGTTAAAGCCACCTAAGTCTGTCAGGTACAGTGGCTGGRTAACTGCTGGCCTAGGCAGTCCTGACAAACAATACTTGGCTTTAGAGTGTAAATGCAAGAAAGAGCCTTCCGGGGTGCTGTGAAAACTTTGCATTTTTTATTATTCTTTAAAGATTAATTTCAAATTTTCCACTCAATAATCTCTTTTGCCAGCAAGTTGTTTTGTAAGGTGTTGCACTACTGCTAAGCAATTCTTTGTTGATTCTGTCCCTGTCTTCACCAGTCATTTGCTGCGCTGTAGTTAAAGGCACTATTTGTCTATTAACTATCACAAATATAAGCTATTTTGAAATAATTCTACTCTACTCTTTAGGGAGAGAAGCCTCACAGCACATCTTTTATCATGTCTTTGATCATATCAGATTTTGCTGTGGTCCATTGCTTTATGACATATTTTCCCTTGCTTTTCTTTGTTCCCCCCCTTGCTATCTCGCAGTGTTTTGCAGTTAATTCTAGCTACTCTTTAGTTCACTTCAGGCACTTTTTTGTTCCACTTGCTCATAATTTTAGTACTTTCCATAACTAGCCCACAGGCTTCTTTACCATGTCTGCTCAGCCAGTAATTTTTTCAGCATTTGCAAGTTCTCTGTCCATATTGAACAGTTTTCTAGTTCATTGGTATATTATGGAAACAAAATCGGTGCAGCTGGTTACCTTTGTAACACAACTTCTGCCACTGTGATTCAGACAAAAGCTTTATTCATGCTCATAAATACTTACATATTTCCTACAAAAATGATCATTGATTTTTTTTCTTTAATCRCATTGCTTTGCACATAGCACAGTTTTAGTAAATTTAGGATTTTTGCTTCAGTTCTAAATTAAAATATCCTATTAAATTAATTATTTAATAAATTATTAAATATTAATTAATGAATTTCTTAATTTAAAATAGCAGCATGTGCCTTTAAAGTAATTACCTAATGACAACCTTTTCTTTGATTTTTATACATTTCTCTAATGATCTGAAGCCAGAGAATATCCAACTTTCAAGGTTTTCTGTTCTTTTTAAACTTGATATACCAAGAGAAGATTAGTGTATCTATATCCATAAAACTCAAAAAGTCATCTCTTATTTTTTCTCATTCATCTGCCCCAGAAGTCTCTCTGCTGCTACAGAGTTGTCACACTCAAAATCTTGCTTAGGGACATAGAAAAACACACCTTTTATATAAAGCTAAAAATTATTAGCATAACTAAAAGTGAAGCACTCTGAGCATTACTAGTCCAGATCTAGTTGTTTAAAGAAGAAGGTTAATGCAGTTAAAATGTTTATACACACACCTCCTTGTACCTACCTGCCAGTGTTATGCTGAAGTCTGCACTGCTCCTCTGGGGGCTGAGATTGGTGGGGTTCCATGTTGGTGGCAGTGAATTGCCAGCCTGTGGAGTCCTTCAGTCTGAGGAATATGAGGTTTGGGGAAATCCTCACTTTAGGATCAATTTGGGGCCATTTCTTTATGGCTGCCAACACCTTTTCTTTGCCTTCATTGGTCTGTAGTTCCCTATTACACCCAATTTACTACATATGGCATCAAATTTTATGTATTCTCGACTCTAAGTCTTTATCTCTTAGATCAGTTCTGTCCAGCTCCAGGTCTCCAGTCATGTCAGAGTCATAAACATTATTCTGCACACAGAATTCAGCTGCTTGTTACTGCTATCTGTGCAAAACTATGGTTCTGCTGTACAAAGACGAAAGAAATAAAATGTAGACATTTGCATCCCTTCCTCTATTCCTGCTATTCCAACTTGTTCTCCTCTGTTGATGCTCTTAGCAACTTAGCTCTCAGCTCACCTGGGCTAAAAGACTCACAGAACATGAGAGAATAAAAACACATGGATGCAGATACATCTGACAGTCAATTATGTACAGTGCTGACAAAAAGAACAAAGGGAAA
>NW_026623396.1:875444-896317 GCF_030028575.1 Malurus melanocephalus
AAAAAGAAAAAGAAAAAGAAAAAGAAAAAGAAAAAGAAAAAGAAAAAGAAAAAGAAAAAGAAAAAGAAAAAGAAAAAGAAAAAGAAAAAGAAAAAAGAAAAAAGAAGGCTATGAGAATTTGAGCACAAGCAATTGATAGTGCAAACTCTCCACAGAGAAATTGAGAGCACAATGAACTTCCTTGTCCATAGGGATTGTGCAGTAATTGGTAGATCTGGGAGGCTTTTTTGAAAAGCAGTGTTCGTACAGTGATTTGGGAATTCCTAAAATAATACTTTTTCCCTCTTTAAAAGAATTCAATGTACTTTATTTTTATTTGATTGTCCTGTGATTCTACTGCAAAAAAAAAAAAACAAAACAAAAGAGCTAATCAACAACCTTCCCAATCCTGTTGCTTATGCAATTTCTTGTTATATATATATAATTCAGTACAGTTAAGCAGAAGCTGCCCAGGATATTTTGCATGCTAATTGACAAGTGCTTAAGAGGAACTTTAAAAGACTTAAACAACGTAAATCAAGTAATAATAAATATTATTATTAACTATAATGTTTTCTTATGATCCCTATAGTGTTATTATTGGTATATAAATCCTTAAATAATAGCAGACAGCTTTATAGCTTGTAAGAATTTTTTAAGCATAAAGACAATTGATAAAGACAATTTTTCAAATGTCATGGCATGGCATTTTGACAGGACCCATGAAGTATTCTGGGGAAACATACTGTACTGCCATTTCATTGATCTAAGGTGGCAGATGAAAGTCTTGTCATCTGCAGTACCACCTMATTTCAAAGTGAATGCATTTACAGAGATGGAGTATGGCAATTTTTAATGTAAATAATGTTTTGCCTTTCTGAAAGAGCCTATTTACAGTCTTGAGACCACTAGACTCCTGCCCTGGCTGCCTCAGCATCACATTTCTGCAATAGGATTGGAGAGTCAGTTTGAGATTAACTTCTSTCTTGTGCTGCAAAGCTTCCTTTTTATATTTCTGTTAAATTGAACAAATGGCTGCTACTAATGTTTTGCTCATCAGCTTGTAAGTKGAGGCCATTTAAGACAGAAATGTAGGGTTTAGCTCCAGCTGCTGYTCTAATGTTGCAGAAAGCTTTTGCTGCAGTTCATTAAATTCAACTTCAGGCAGTCACAAAACTGCCAGCTAATTATTTTTTTCTTTCCTCGGCTGAGCGAAACCTGGTGTCGCCAATTTCCACCCACAAAATGGAGCTACAGAATTCTTCAGTCTGAAGATTGAAGAAACAAAGCAGTGTGGAAGATACCAAMATGATTCTTATAAAAACAGGTAGGGCTGAACCAGTGGAACTTTATTTCCTACCAGTTTGTCAGACTGTCTTGGGAGTCAGGTTTTGCGTTGTTTCTTTGCCAGTAGGTCACAGGGCCTCTATCAATAACTCTTAGTTTGTGTTTTGGGGACTAATAACAAATTGGGGATTCAGCTTATATGGGTTCAACTCTCTGTGGAAAAGGAGCAGACCTGTGGCTGAGAAGTAATTTGCCTCAGTACTGAGGACATGGGGTGTTTTAATCCCTATTATCTCAGTACAAATCAAATTCAATTACAATAATTTCTTCCATTTTGTGCCATATCAAACCTAGAAATGAGATCCAAAATTGAAAGATTCATGTATGGAGATGTCCCTCCTGACCTTGCATAYAGAATTTCTACCTGAACATTTGTATGATGCTACACACTTCTTACAAACTGTTGCAAACTTACCTTGAGATCATCTGTACCACCTAGAACTTCAAGCTATTGGTACAGCTTATAGGTAAAGTAACTAAAATCAGAACATCCATGCGTGTTTAGAATAACATTCTGAAACAGGAAATTTGGATAACCTCCTGCCATGGAGCTGCACATGGAATAGGGATTTTGATTGACTTCTGGGGTGATTACTCTTTAGGGACTTTAGAACCTGAGATTATTTCCAAGCTAGTCCATCAAGCTTTCATCCCCRAATTCTTGGAAAACTAATAGATACTAAGGATTTGAGCTTCTCTTAATCATTGTTTATTGTCATATCACAGTCAGGATTTCAAAGAGGGACTTCTCCCTTCTCCTGTGATTGTACACACAGACGAGAGAGCCCTTACTATGGTTTTACAATTAAAATTTACACAAAATGAGTATTAAAAGGGAGCASTAGACAAAAATGTGAAGTAAGAGCAATAGAATGGCATTATTAAAATATGTAGAATTAGGTATCTTCAAGGTTTCTAAATGCATAATTGCAGCAAGAGAGGAAAGAAATTAATGCAGCCTCAAAATTCACATTTTCTATACGAATATTTTTGCTTTTGACAACATGTTGTAAGTTGCCAACTGGCAACTATTGTTGTCTCACTGCGATCTGAAGAGTGAGAAGACACATCAAAAGAGAATTAAGGCTATGATTGCACTCAGTGCAAATCAGAAGAGTTCCACGTAAGGCTGAAATGTGGCATTTGTGTCAAGCACAGAGACACAATGGGGGCACATGAAGAAAGCTGTTAAGGGAACTGGGTTAGAGCATGAAAGCAAGACACGMTATTTCACACTTTGTCTTATATGACAGTTTCACAGTTTTTATGTGACACAAGTTGTGTAAATTACTTTGGGTTCAATTTGGGACAGGTTTTGGTAGGACTTCATTAGGCAGTGCATTAAAAATCATCTGTCATTACGGAGTGCCAACAAACTCTATGTCCAAACACAGAATTGTTAACTGAATTCTGGTCATGGGCTCAAATCATATTGCCACTTCCACAWAGGTATCTTAATGAGCAGCACTGGGAAGAACTAAGAACCTGAGAATTAAGTCAAATTTTGACTGTATAGGTAAGAAAGAGGGTTTGGTTTTATAATTATTAAGAGAAGGAAAAAATCACATTTCCTTTCAAATGCAACACTGAAATTGTGATGAAACATTATTTGTAAGCTAAATAAAACTGATTGAAAAACAACTTTCTGCCATGTTAAAGAATTATATGACACTCTGGAGGGTATTTTTGAAAATAAAAATAACCCCATTTGTTTTATAACTTCAATTTCAGAATATAATTTAACAAATTTAAAGTCTAGGTTCTGAATAAAACCCACAAAATATTAAAACATATGTGGGAGTCTCTARCCCCTCATCTATAAATGGTCAAGCATCAAATCTTATTTTCTCTGAAAAGACAAAGGATTTTGAGATACATGAACCTGTAATAATTAAATGGGATCAACCTTGAACTGTTTGAAGTGCTATTTCTTTAAAAATGGAAAACAACAGGCATGATCATGGATTATGATCCTGTGGGTATGTTTTACCTTCACCATAGTGACAGATTGAAGGACTTTTCCCTTACCTAAAGGGGGTCGAGATCAGTCCTGGGGCTTGGTTTGTTAATCTGCCTGGTCAATACCTGCTTTTGGATAGACAGCCAGCTTTACTGCATCTAAGAAAACAATCAGAAGATTCAGAGAATCCTTTCTGTAGCTAAACTGATAGTGATGCCAATGGCTCATCAAGCTCACTACCRTTTCAGCAGGGTAATTTTATAGATCCAGTAGTGTAGGTCTTCATATTACTGGAAACTTAAAATACAAGGCTTATCTAAGTCTCCATTTACCTCTCGATTTGCATCCTTTCATTAAAAAACAACACTCTCCTGTAATGTTTTGTTTTGGTTTGGTTTTTTTTTTTTGTTTTGTTTGGTTTTTTTTTTGTTTGGTTTTTTTTTTTTTTTTTTTTTTTTTTTTTTTTATAAAGGCTACCTTTCCCACTAATCTAGAAGTCTTGAAAACAATTGCTAAATTCCTAGTGTTTTCTTTACTGGATATGAAGACCCTATAATCTTCATTAGTATATCACAGCGAATTGTTTTCTGCAGAGTTTAAATGAGCATTTTAATTTTCTTCTGGCAGATGTTCTTTAACTCCTTATAAAATTCCACCTGTATTGAATTAAACAAATTTAAATTATCTAAAAGTTCCTCTATTCCTCTATTGAATTGTAGCTGGGAATTCAAGGCCAATGCTTCTGTGATTTTACTGTGGATTCAAGCAGCAGAAAATGTAGGTAGGAGRTACTTGTGAAAATCCTGAAATCCCTCAAGAATCAGAGCTGTGTTCTCTCAAAATTGTGTTTAAAGCTTTCAGGGGTTAGCCTGGAAGGGTTAATGTAGTTAATAACTAACTACACAGGACAGGACAAACAAAACAAAAATAAAACAAAACAAAAATAAACCCCCCACAATCTGGTGTGTAAATTACACAGCAAACCTGGACATGAAAAAATTGAGGTTTGGAGAGCACAGAGATAGGATATGAGCAATTATGACAAAATGCAAAGTGACTTCTTTTTCTTCTTGTGTAGAGACAGTGAAAGATTCAGCTTTACTCAAAGTGAATAGATGCCTTTTAGTGAGATCTTGATCAACACCTTMTTCTCCACAGAAGGGTTGTTTTTTCTGATATAAAAATGGCAATTAAGGATGCAAATTTTTGTTTCATTTACTGGATCTTTTCAAGCAACTAAATATGTTTTGCAAATTTCAAAGTCAACTAGGATTGGAGCAAGAGACTTKATTGCTACCATGACATCAGAAAGTATTTTTTATTTTTAAAGAGAAAGATTAATTTTTACAAGAATATGTTTGCTAACACCTTTCAGAAAAAAAAGAGACTGTTTAAAAGGTGGTCATATTTTAGGGATCTGCCTTTTATTGTTACTCTATCCCAGCATAGTATACTACATCTATTAAAAAAAAGACATTAAATGATTTTGTGTTTATATTTATTGTCAGCAATACATCAGTTATGTAAAAATAACCCAGATGAAAATGTAAAACTTGTTACATTTTCACATCATCTGTATTAACTGAATAAAGCTTAGTGACAATATACACAAATTTGCAGTAGTAGTTGTACGTAAACATTTTGTGCATTACAAAAGAAATATACATAATTTAAAAAATAAAAATGCATTACACAATTTACAAATTAACATTAACATAAAAAAAAAGGTAAACATTCCTCAGACAGCTGCCTCCTCGTTCTACAAAATAAATATTCAAGTAAATTAAGTTAGGCAAAATAAACTCTTAATTCTTAACAATTTACATAAAGGTAAAAAGACAGATTTCCATTTAATTCAAGGTATATTTTACAGTGATTTACACATAGAGTTTTTAAATYGGTCTCTTCAAATTGTAAGATCGGAAAAAAACTTTATTACATTTTGGCAGGAGGAAGGGGGTTTCAAAATGGATGCTTTATACCAAATATAAACAAGCTTGTGCAGTTGCATCAAAGCTTCAAAAAGGAACTGCTCCAGGTCTTAAAGCAGACACAATAATCTAGAAACTACAGTTTTAAAAAGGAAAATATGAACGACCACATCAACAGGAAAATGTCTACTTTGCTATTTTCTGAATGGTTTATTTGATCACTGGAAACATTACTTTCACAAACTAATAATCTACAGTAGTGGCTGCTTTAGGCACTGGATTTRTAGAAGCACTCTGATTTTTAAAGCAAATTGCTTTTCATTCTATACTGATAATTCACCTATTATTTGWTTCTGTTTCAATGCTAGAGGGCTTAATCACCTTTGCAAATTTTACACAAAATTTCAGCCCTCCTTACAGCCTAGTATTTTTTTCTTGATAATGATGGAAGCCATTCTGGCTTCAAATTTCCATGCACTTCGTTTGTAGAAAAAAAATAATAAAAATGCACTCTAGATTTTAAATGCAGCACTAGTATGATGCAGATGTGCACCAGATATTCACTGATCAGATATAAAATGTAACACATACTAAAATACTTGCATGGACTGCAAAGGCCAAACATACTTAAAAAACCCTCCTATCTCTTTGTYTGTCCATTTAATATGGTAAGAAAAAAGGAGATGTCATACCTTTAACTTCAAGTTACTAAATGCTTAGATTTAGGACATAAAATTCTTCAAGGCAAGAACCAGGCAACAGCTCCTGCTAAGACCAGCCRGTATCATAAATAAAGATGACTCATAGCCAATGAAAGAAACCCTGTTCCCTCAATGCCCTCCTGGTCCAAAACTATTTGACAACACAGAATCAGACTTTAAAAACAACAGGAATCATCATGAAAATTTATGTCTCCACATGTAGTTATCGTTCTTTAATACTTTGTATTTTTTCCATGTTTTGTTGAATGTCTGACAAAAGAGAAACCAACCAGGTTTTTCTTTGTTTCTTCTCAATAATGCTTAAAACTAAAATTATCAAGATTTGTATTTTTCCAGTGGATGTTTACAAAGTGATATAAGCCTGAAGACGCCAGTCCTGAAACACATGTGAATGAACCACTGCTGTGGCAGGGGGCCAGGGAACTTCATTAGCTGCAGCTGGATCAAGGCATAAAATGAGAAATTAAACCTGTAYCAAAGATTGTTACCATTGTTCCTCTGCTAATCATTCCCATTTGGGGAATACACAGTGGGAGGAAGGTAATGTTCTTGATGCAGTAACACCACACTGGTAATATGTCAGCTGAATTAAAGTAGGACCACAATCTCTCTTGARCATCCACAAAATGCTCATTGGTTTCAAGAATTATTCTACAAAGAACAAAAGTGTAGATTTTTAAGAACTGATATTATCCATTGATGTYCATTTGATGTTGATTCAGTGGATTTGGGCTGAAGTTTGCAAAGYTAATTTCTTTCAGTGTGCAAAAACTGGTGCTTCTCGAGTAAATAGCGTGATGAGTAGGCAGAAGTGGTTTAGGTTATAAAAAAGACCTGAGAACCTAATACTGAACTTTATATAACAATTATTTTTGAGAGGTTGCCTGATAAAGTTYTGTATTGCTTAGTAGTGGCACAGTCACTTGTATGCTCAGGCTGCACATAGAAGCCTTTTGAGGAGGAAAACCCTTCTCAGGTCATGGATCACATCCGTAACAAGCAYGTCACATGCACAGCGGCAAGTCAATGAGCTTCGTGTTGGAAGCATAGCACTGAAAAGCCATAAGCATGGAAGAAGTTAACAGTGAGTTTTCATACTGCCAGAGTTTTTTAAAAAGTCAGGAGTATTAAAATGGCAGAACTATTGATCTCATTGTTTAGTTGCCGGTACACTCAGGAGTTTAACCGAATAATTAAAAGAGTCTATTGGATTATCCTAATTAGAAAAGACAAAACATCTCTGAGTATTGCACYGCCAGCAACAGTGAAAAAGCTCTCACTAACAGAAGGAAAGAAAAGCAAAACCATTTTATTTTAGTTGAACAGTCAGGACACCTTTTTAGACAAGAAGTATGTCACTCAGGATTACAGGGCAACCACTTTTCTTTTTCTTTTTTTTTTCTAACAAAGTTAACAAATATAAAAAATCTAGTCATAAACAGCCTTCAAAGTACAATTAGAAACCAGCAGGACAATCTATACCAGTATAGGTAGATGGGGCAAGAAACTAGACACTTGTATTACTGCCATGGTGTAGAGTATGAACGGCTGCACACRCTGGAGCCGAGTCCACCCCGTCACCGTCCAAACTGAACACTACTCTCTTCAGGATTCAAGACCTGTCTACTTGACACTCCTTGCACAAGATACATCATTATCCTTTCTGAAAAGAGGCAGTTTCTATGGCAATACTAGTTAAGTGCATATCATGCTGCACTAATATAGTGCAAAAATTTGCCTTACATGTAGCAAAAAAGATGCAGGCAACAGTTTGAGTTAGAGAAAGTAGAAACATATTGTAACATTTACAGCAGGTAATCTTTTTTCCAGACAGCAACCACTAGAAAATAGTGAATCTGAGAATGCCTCCTTTCTGGGTGTACACATGAGGCCTTTATACTTTGGAGTGGCAAAAGGACAGAATTTTGCAAGTGAGTCATTGCCCTCGGAAACACAGGTTAACACAAGTTATCATCAACTATCAAACTGTTGAACTTGCTCAGTGCGTAAATCCCAGTTAAAAGTTAATATTGTACTAAGCACTAGAATGCTCTTCATCAAGTATATAATCTGATAGAATAATACATATGGTTCAACTGAGTMTATATGTTATGTTTGAATATAAAGAGTCATAGACAGCTTGGTACAAACTCGTCATGCGTACTGATTATACTTGGTTAATGATGCAGGGGCTTCCAAGTGTTAATATTATGTCAGCTACAGTGTTCTGGAGACACAAGTGGTGCTTACAGTTTCTGAGACTGAGGAAACACCACAGATCTCCAACTGCAGTGTCTATCTGCAGTGATTCTGCCCGATTTCTCAGTGCCGATGGTCTAAAGTAAAGCAATAATACGTTGAATATCGGTAGGCATCATGAAATCCATCCTTCTTTATCTATGGTGCAGTTACAAAAAMGAAAAAGTCAAAACACTTAATCCACTCCATAGAAAATCCCTGTGGCTTTGGACACCTTCTGGTTTMATTCCTATAATTTAGACTCCATTTGTCACCATGAGAAGTCATATTTTACATGTCTGCATCTCCATCGTAAGCCAAGGTTAAAGGTTTCAGTCGGTTGTTCTGCCTTCTCTGGGGCTTCTTTGGCTTTTTGCTGAAACAACAAGATAATTTGTAAATAAAACAAGCAACTACTATCATACAAAGATGTATTTCAGTCTTAAATGGAAGATGAGCATGTTGATAATGCATTCAGTTGTTTGTTTATAAAAGATATAAGCCTAAACCTTCACTGGGACCACTAATTACCTCTTTATCAACACAAAGCAATACCTAATTCAAGGCTCAGTTGTTCAGAAACAAGCTGTTATGGTGCTGATGTGACTTGATGARATCCTTGGCAGGTACTCTTGCAACATCACTCAGTTTTCAGAAGAACTCAGAGCCTGCCATGCCATATGTGGTCATGTATMAAAGCAGCAATCGGGTTCTTTTAAATTACGTGACTCAAATCCTAAACTGCTCTTGACACATCAAGGGTTTCCAGGGGAAAGTTCCCTCTTTTGATTGGTTTTATCTCATTATACTTGCTTGAATGACTACAATTAATTCTAGATATTATCATCAAAACAGTCATTAATAGCAGAGGTATGGTTGTTAGCCATAACATTCCTTGTCTAGCCTTGAATTAGATTTTAATCCAGCAGTATTTCCAATCCATTTGATATAGTTTAAAAAAATTACCAGGCCAAAGGAACATGAATGTTTACCCACGCTTTAGTACTTGTCTTGTTTTAGAGAGTAATATAAGCATTTCTTTAAGTCAGGCCTGTGCACCCTCTTGTCCAATATCTTATCCCACCTATGTCAGTTACTCTGCTTAAATTGGAACCTTTTTATATAAAATAATTTGTTACAATGACTTGCAGTAGCCACAGATTCCAGTCCGAATACTTTGCAGTGCAGTTGAACGCTAATGGATTTTCTTTTCCTTAAAAAAAAATCCAATCCCCTCTGCCCCCCAAAAATCAAACAAAAAAAAAAAAAAAAGCGCCAAACAAATTTTTATTTTACCTAGACAGAAGTGAGGTTTTGGGCAAAGTTTACTGAATGGAAAACATACTCAGAACCCCCCCAGATGCTTACTAACGCAGTACAGCCCAGAGCTTGATGTATATTACCACACTTTTCTCACCTTTCACCTGTACAGTCATTTGGATCAGATATTCCAAACAGAACCTAGAAAACTTCAGGGAGCACATTCTCACCGGTGACTTGTTCAAAAATTATTTCATATATTAAAAAGATGATAAAGATTTCCAAATTTCTCTGGTTGTGATCTCTATATATTGTCAAACATAAAATATTACCTTCCTGGTTACTAAACTTCCTTCCTGCTATTTCTCTCAGCATTTTGTGATACAGACACAATACAATTATTCTGGAGACCGAACATAACAACTGAGACAAACTGAGCAAAAATAAACTGTACACTAAGGTACCCCACATTTGTAAGTTCATCTAACCTCAGAAGAGCGTGTGGTTATCCATCACCTGGAGTACAACCAGAATCTGCTAACCTTGGCTTGGACAAAATGACATGGGAAATTCGACACTGCAGTTCACAGAAGTGCCTGCAGTTTCTACAGCAGCAGATGTAAGCACTTGCATTACAGTCTGTGTGGGGACTGTTTTTTTATAAATAATTAAAGAACTCACCAGGCTAGATAGATCATAGAAACAATAAAGATGAGTAAAACAAATGCACCAGCAGCTACACCATAAACCCAGGTCTTCAGCCTCCCATCTAAAAGGAATGAATGTTAGTCAGTAGTGTTTGAGTTAGTCTTGTTGWATTATTAGTTCTGATATAGCATAGAAGTACTTTAATAATCCAAAATAAATGTCTTAACTAGCAATTACAGTGTAATCGGAGTAAATGCTGTTAAATAACTGAGCAAAAATTACTTATTAAATAAATGACTTCTCTGTGCTCTGCTTTTTAGTTGCAATCAGGATAATTCAAATGGAGCTGAGATCTGGGGCAGAAGCAGAAGGTGAGATACCCAGCACTCAGCTTTGGGGTAGCAAGCAATCCCTCAGTGTGATCACTGTGCAGGGCAGTGCAGCAGGCCAGGACTCATTGAGCATCATTTTCTATGCTAGCTCTGGTAAATCAATGTCTGTTACTTTTATTTTTCTTCCTATTTACTTTTATGTTTTAAATATCATGAGCATGCTGAACCTCATCCCTACCTTAACTGCATATACACAACTTTCATTACTGCATAAAGTAATGTTTTTTAAATCTATTTCCCAACAAAATGCAAGTGTTTTTGTAATAAATAACTTCTCACAAAACAAAAATACACAAAAAAAAGAGAACCCATGCTCATAAATAGAACAAATGTCTTATTTATAAGGACTGTATTTATGTGCAGCCTGTGCAGTATTTTGGACATGATGTCCCTGCAGGCTCAGGTATACATACCCCTCGCCTTCTTGCCTCAGATGCACCCATGTCTACCAGGAAAAATGATGTGGCTTGGWGTGGGGAGTTTTGCTCTGCCCCCAAATGAGCATGTCACAACTAAAGGTGTGTGTGTGCATGCTTTTTGACCTACTACTTTTATCTAACTAATTTTTCAAAATTTTAAATGGCTCTTCAAAAACTACTTTCTGTGAAGTTAGCTAGCCTTCTTGTATCTCCCTGATAATTAAAAAAAAATCATCATAAAACTAAACTATTTCCCTTGCAAGTGGTACAGGTTGTATTTCGTGAAGTTTTTGAATATTTTCAATGTAAGCAACTACAGCTAAGATTTTTCTGACCAAACACTTGGTGTTCCTCATTAGCTCTGTAGAACAAAAGATATCATCAATGCAGTTTATATTTCCACACTAATAGTAGTAGAAGTTAATCAGTCTAAGATTGCTCTGTTAAACAGTAGTGCTTTCTATTGCTGTGCAGTTAAACTCAGGCTTTTTGGCTTGTAGGGAGGCAAAGTCTTGCAGTCATGTGGACAAGTGGTTCAAGACTARTTAATATCAAAACATTTTACCTTGGTTACTTTAATCAACCTAATGAAACATTATAACTGATAATAACTGACATATCTGAAGTAACTGATCCGTTAAAGATTAATGGAAAATTAGATTTGACCTGACATATCCTGTGATATGATAATATCAATGAGAGGAATTCAGACTTGAGTACTGCTAAATAGGTTAGTTTCCTCTTTACTTGGCTTATTTCCATTGGTAAATGTAAGTGGTTTAGTTTTTTTTTTGTCAGGTTGACTTCTAAAATAGTAACATCTCCTTGAAAAAAAAGGCTGGCAATACCTTGTATATGGATTTATTTGTTTTTGTCAAAGCAAGGAACTCTTGTTAATGAGGTCATTCCTATTATGCAACTACTGACATCTAACTCAGGCTTTCTAAATTCCCTCTGGACAGATTATTTCTAAGGGTACAAGGGAATTGGCATCTCAGACTCATCTGTTTGTGGTAATTCCTCAGCCCAGACAACTGAAGAGGATAGTTTTAATTTCTTCCTTTCTGGAGCTGCAATATAATTTGTGGAAGAAAACAAAAAAAAAACTATTTTAAATATAGACTTAGAAACTGCAAGGAAAGAAATAATCATGCCAGAGCAAATCAAAAYCTTTCCAATAAACATCCAGTGCTGAAACTAAAACAAAAAAGCCAAAATCTCGGAATTGGAAAATGTTCACTTTGTCCCACACTTGCTCATAAATTCACTGCATAAATTATTAGTTCTATTGAATATGTTTAGGATTTTCTGAACTAGTTCTATTAGTTCTRTTGAGTATGTTTGGGACTATCTGACTTATGAGTCCTTCTGAACTTGAATTACATAAAATTRGTGAGTTTTCATGAAGTWTCTTAACTGTGCCTTGCTCCAAAAYCATCCCTGAGCTCACATGAGCATCCACACTCCTAAACAGTTGAAGGTGACTCCGATACTTGCTTATTGTTGTCACTGTAGCTGCTACAACACACCCTCTGGCATTTTCAGGAGGAGTTGAGTAAAATGAGTAAGTGGTAACATATTTGGTAAGATGTTGTTTTTTAAAAGAGGACCAGAAAAGTTTAATTTTCTATTTTTTATTGTTGATTAAAGTACTTGGAGTAAAGACCATTTTATTGCAGGTATCAAATATAATATCAAAGTACAAATAATAGTAAATACTAGTAGGACTAATGGGATCTAACATAAGTATTTCTAATTTCTAACCCAAACATTATTTAATCTGCTTATTAGAAATACTGTCATAAGTCTAAAGTTGAAACATTTTATGGATTATGTATGTAAAGACAGTGCTTTCAATTCTGCAGTTAAAAACATCTAAAACCCCTTTAGAAATGAATGAACACCCTAACCCATAAGTGTATKAGAATATTTTATGTGATTTAAGAGACACTTAAGATGATAAACAATTGCTCTCTTCCATATTATTAACATTTKGGACCAGCAACATATCTCTTCATGTGAAAGTATTTCGTGACTTAAAGTTTTATTTACATAAATATTTAATTTCACTAGGAGATATTTACTGATGTCTGATTACACGATGGACTTCATATTTTTTATGAAATAACTTCTATTTCATGCCACTCTTCCATGTAAGTCTTTGCTCAGCTCTAAGGAATATAGTCCATCCTAAAAGCAAATACTGTTCATAGAGACTAAGAGCATATCTATGTTAAATATMAATAACATGGTTAGCTTTTGACTAGCATGAATTAGTTTAAATATGGATATGTCAGAAAAGCATTAGCATACCTATACTGATTATTTTCCTGCARTTYATACCATGGCTGCAAATTTTAAACWGCCTTTAGTTTTTGCAGTGTTCAGTGTTAYCTTTTCATTCTTCTGTCAACAGAATTGTTGTCTTAGACACTTAAACTTAATATACTGGCTTGAACCTCTGTTGCAAACTCGCTTCTAAAGTCACATTTCAAACAGCTTCTGTGRATTTTAACAGGTGGAATGGCTTAAAAGGAATATATGATTTCATTAAATATATTGATGGGTAGTGAGAAGGTTGGGGGTTCACTTATGTCTCTTCCTTTGTTTTCAGTCAGAGCCGTTGCCTGCCTTATTAAATGAACTCTTATGGGTTTCCCTTGTCTTCCTAGGCATCACAAAAACATAAATGCCAGCCCCTGCAGCAGCACTTAGCACTAAGAACTGCTCATTGCATGACTTCACCTGGCCCAAAAGGCTGTAGAAACCAGGTCCTTCCTCGTCCTGCCTGGTTACTGGAGGGCTGGGTAGGGTTCACAGCTCGACTGGTTTTCACATCTCCCTTTTTGTCCTCCATGGTGGGGATCACCACCACTGGGATGAGAGTGCACTGTTCGAGTGTGCCATCAGAGGACATAACTTCAGTGTATCCRTCTTCACAACTGCACGTTCTGGTCTGTAGGGAACAAGTGTTTTACACCGTGTAGTAGAAAAACAAGGCTTTCTGTGAGCTATAAAGCATAAAAACATGGATGACTGGATGAGAAGACTGTTTTGATGAGTGCTAGCCTGGAGAGTCCCTCTTCATATATTTTTAGGCAAGTTCATACTGTATCAACAGAGATTATTTAACATTCAATTGAAAGGTAGAAAATGGTGCGAGGTCGATTTTAACAAATTAATGACTAACAAAATATCTGAAAATACTTTCTGTTGGCATAATCTTTGTGATCAAGAGGTGTGTGGGAAGCCCTCAYGGGGGTGTTGTATGCTCCAATGCAGTAGCACATACCTCACTGCAGTAAGCGTGGGGTTGGCTGCACGGTGGGTTACATGACCTGTCAGCATCTGGTTGGCGCAGCACTAAACAGCCCCCTGTAGGACAGAAAATCATATTTTCACATGGTAATACCTCACCACTGATGAAATTAYTGATGTCATTACTTGCTGCAGTATATCATGGATTACAATCTTATTGCTAATGTGAATGTAAGAGTACTTCTTTTATTCCAAGGTGTAGGATAACTGGAACCAAGTATTTTCTTATGCATAGAGTAAGGATATGAAAAAATTTATTTGACTTTGTGTGCATTTTAGAGAACTAATATTTGGCAATAGAGCCTTTTGTTTTCCCCTTTGTTCCCTTGGTGGATTGCACAAAAAAACCCAATTTAAATGCTTTGTTGTACTCAAGGGAACAGATTTGCTTCTCTAGGGCCCTTCTTATGACTTATATATTAAAACTGTGGCCACAATATAAATAAAAGCAACTTTTTTTATTTATATCTTTTCCTCTTAAACTGAAAATAAGTAACTCATTCTGTCTATGAAAGGACATCTGTTTAATGCTGCTACTGGGTCACTTTTACAAATAYTATAGCTTTGCTTTTATGAAGTGAGTCTTCATGTTAGTCTAAGTTTTTAGGAAAAGAAAGCAGTATTATCAGTAAAACATGTACTGAATGTTACAATACTGAAGATATTGCGGGTTTCAGTCTTTTCTCTTTTAATACAGACCTAGATTTCATTTCTACATCTTTATATATAGTGCAGTTATTGTTATGGACCAACACTCACAATCAGGCTTTCACTATCATTTCAGCCAGAATGACTTTAAAATACCTTTAGAATCAGTTTGAATCTACCTGTGTTTCCTTTTAGCTTATAGAAGAAGAATATGCATCACATTGCTTAAAATTTATATTGCTACAGGACAACCTATCTTGCATCTCCCRAAGGAATAACATTTTGACACTGGTGTGACATGATGGTGAAAYCCTGATAGCTGAGGCTGGTCACAACCATAGCAGATGCAGTTAGATGTGGTTACGTAGATCCAAGTGTTAACGGGATGGCTGATGAAGAACAAAGAAAACCCTGCTGGTTGCCATAAGTTTTCCCCACCCCCAGAAAAGAAAATCATACATCCTAGCATACAAATCACATGCCTGTGGGAATCTATGTAATAAAATATCAGTCATCCAAGGAAGCTGCAGAAGGAAAGAGTTGCCTCATCGCCCAWGGGAAATAACACCTTCAAGTAAAAAAGAACTATTCAGCACAATGATATTATGCAAGTAAATAAATAAAGACCTTAAAATACCAGCAGAACTCACAATAGTTATTTAATAATATCTAAATTAAAATACACTATATTAGAACCAAATGTGCAGGAATAAGGCAGACAAGACAAAAGTAATCAGAGATATGGGTTGCTCCTGAATGAAAATAGGAAATCTCAAATCTTTAAATCAACTAYGTATGTGCATCTATCACATCTATGAGCTCTTAAATACTGTGGCTTATACCAAACGTTTTCAAAAAACGTATAAATGTAAATTAAAATCTCATTCATTACTGCATATTTAATGTAGAGAAGTTCCMACAGAGTATTATATTTAAGAGTTGTGTTTGAAAACTATATAAAACCCRTGTAAATGATAGCTTTGAATTTAATAGAAACATATGAAAAATAGTTTTGCATTGCATGGATACCAGTGATTGCATGTTATGGAATATTCCATTAGTCTTAATTTCAAAGCAGAAAGTTACCACAGCACTAAAGTCATGTACAAACAAACTTTGACAAAAAAGATACAATGGGACAAGACTTGAGATACAAGTCTGACATTTCCCTGCCTTGGAGGTGTTATTATGAAAAATCTTCCAACAACACACAGTCATATATTTGCCTTTCCTAGAATTTATTACATGGCTGTATTCGATTACATCACAAGAAATTATTCTTTTCAAGTAACTGACTGTAATTTATGAATACGTTCTGATTTAACATCTCAGAGCCACAATCTCCAAGATGYTATTTATTTCAAATCCTATAAGGACCTTTCATAGATAATATCCTATATGAATCTCGATAAGAATTCTTACTTAAGAGTTTTACATACCATAAAAACATCTTAGTTAAGCAGGAAGCAATCAAGGTGCATAAATCATGCCCTGTTGCATTTGTTGTGAACAAGATGTGTTTTAATCATCTTACACCACAAGGTAAGATTTGCAAGAGGCTTTGAGCCTCCTTTTCAAAACCTTGTTAAAATAATACAAATATCTTATTTCTGGTGTTACAACAGACAGTAGTGGTGGATTGCATCATCAAGAAGTATTATGGTGGCAATACATAAATAACAGCTYCCCTCCTGTGACTGACCCAACTCTGGCTGGCACTGAGGATGTGTTTACAATCTCTGGGATTCTTTTGCTATCACTTGGTCTGATATAAAAATTCTTTAAACAAATGCATAACTCTGACCTTAAATTAATCCTTATTTCCAATAAATAAATCCATAAAGATTTTCACAAATCTTCACATAGGAAGATTTTCTTCTGAGATCTCAGTTGTTCTTAATTCATGTTTTTTGTGCTTTGGTTTGCACAAAAAGTCACTACATCTCATGCTGTCCACAGAAGTATCCTGATACAGATWTATGGCATTGAAGTAAAGAAATAAACTTAGATTAACAAATGTATTAARATTTTATCTTTTGAAATTATAAGGCAGTGTATCATACATGGATGATATTATACAGCTTTGCAGCTTTCTCTGCCTTTGTGTAAGCATTGAAATTACCCATAATATATAAAAGTTTTATTTGTTGYAGGGCTAGAAGCTTGAAACCCAAAATTTAGAAGTATAAAGATGACTATGGTAAAAAATCCCCAAACATAAACAATGTGAAATATTTCAGGTCTACTACAGAATGTAAGTATTTATATTTACTCTYAGCATTACATGCTGCATAATTCTGGAAAAGAAACAACACCTTTAATATGCAAGAAGATGATGATTTTGACTGATACATCAGGAAGTGTTTTTAGCAGACCCTTTTTAATTTTTTTGCAGTTTGTTGGGGAAACACATTATCCACCAGTTCTCCAGGCCGTTTTTTTGTGTATATAAAAAGAGTAGTTACCTGTGACGTTTAAACCATCTGACCTTTGGCACCACACAGTCCGAGAAGATCCCTTCCATGGGCTGGCCATCCACTTGTACTCGTAGCACTGACCATCTGCACAGAGAACATCCACGTTTCAAGAAATTCGATGACAAGGCTTTAGGCCACCACTGGCAGGAGCCACGCTCATTAGCAGACCATGCTCATTATGTGGCCATGCTCATTATGATTTATGGCTTKTTCAGCTAGGTAGGCCCCTTCCTCCTTCATCCAGAAACTCAGAAGKGTGCACGGCACACATGGAGCTCTCAGTGTCTCCTGCACTTATTGGACACACAGAGAATAGACCAGATGTGTCCCAGACACCAACTATCATTATCAGCAAGCCTAATGTAGTTGACGGGCAAAAGAAATACTTCCATCAACCTCATAATGGTTGTGGCCCATCTGTTGTGCAAAACTCATTTAGGAGTCAKGTTCCTTTCCTTGTAACACAGGAAAGTGCCCCAGTGCTCGGTGAAGTGGCCAGGGCTGCATCTGGCTCCATGTCTCAGCTCTTCTGTGACATCTCAAATGATCTGGGATGAACCATGAAGCCCTTCTGCACCTTAGCTCTCTATTATAAATATAAAATTCCTTTTTGCCTGATCCGGCCTCTGAATGGCCAAGAAATGTCTGTACAGGAAACTACTACCAGCGGTAAGCATGGCTGAGACATTTTAATGACACTGCCATGCAATTAATTAATTAATTGAAAGGGCAGAGAAAAATCTAAATCTGGTTACGTATCAAAACTGAGAGKTTTCTTTTTATCAATGGTACTAAGCAGATAAGGAGACTGATTGCCCAATATAAAAAGAAAAGTCAGTATTAAAAAAATGATAATTCTAACGTGGCGATATGATAGTTACCACTTGAATATTTTTCTGTTTATAGTTGATMACTGAAAAACAACAATTTAAGTGCRTTTCTGTCTATCAAACTTGCACWTGCCTAAAATTGACACCATGAACAGAAAGAAAACAAAATTATGCTCATTCTGTATTATTTTCYTTACGGGAAACCAGGCTTACATATATTTTGGTGCTTACCAYTGCATGGTCTTGTTTCCAAAGCCTGTTCTGGACAGAGATGTTGATTCTCTAAATCCTGAACGATCACTGCTCGAGATCGGACTTGTATTCCTCCAAAACCAAGATCCTCACCATTTACACAGGTTAGCTGGCAAAGGCTCCACTCTGACCACTCTCTCAAGTAACAGTCCCCTGTCAAAGATAAATTTTATAAGATGAAGGATCATTGTATTTGAAGGTTTTTTTGCACTGAATATGTTTTAAAAAAACAAGTCCAAATACAGTTTATTAATTTTCCTTCTTTTTAGTTCCTTTCATTCCKCTTTTAAACTTGACTCATAGTTAAGGGAAGATAATATTTTGATGCTATCTGAATATCTGTGTCGTAGAAAGTAGTATAAAAAGATTATACAAGGACCTATTTATTTTAAAGCAGTAGTTTCTTGTGGCATTCCCAAAATATCTCTCTCATTGTGAATCTCTTTACAATGCTCCACCCAATGTCTGGACTTCTGTGCATTTTAATATATTGTGCTTTATATGTGCTTTTTACGCTTTATGTTAAATCTACGTATCTTTTTTAATTCATCTTTGATCTTRGAAAACATTGTCTAGTATTAAAAAGATTAATTATTGCTTATCCCCATACAGATTTTCTCTAAACAGATGTAGAAGCAACTGCTGGAACACTCTTTGCAGGAAAGGGAAATGGAAATGTGATTAAAATGTCTGCTCCCACTACTTCATGTTAGGATAATAGATCTGTAGAATGCTATAGAGTAAAACTGAAAAATAAAATTATACTGGTGAAACTAATTAACATGATCAGCTAAAGAACATTTAAGGAAGATCTGAGGCACAACACAAAGAAACCATTTTGTTMAAACTGCAGTTGAAAATGGGACTCGACTGTGCACAGACTCATAAATAAACCTCTTAGTTCTCATTATTTCAGTGAGAAAGCTATTAAAAATTCATGCTACCTTGCATTATACTGATGACAGATATAATCAGTACTGTGTTGACYGGATGCCTGATTAATGAAGAAATTTTATTTGCCAACCTTAGGAGAGCATGCAAAGAAATGAATAATTGACGAACTGATGTATACATAATAGGAAAACAAGTAGTGATTTTTGGAAACATTAGTTGGAGCGTATCATTAGTACATCCCCACGGGGCAGTTATTCTTGCTGGCTAAATGTGAGATTGTTGAAGAACAGGTCCCTGCTCAGCAAAATTTTTAAAGCAATCACTAAGCAGTTATAATTTTTTTATAAAATTCACTAATATGAAAACATAACTACAGTCTTTGTGTTCTTCCAATTTTTATTTAAGAAGAAAAAATACGTGAAAATCATGCGGTTGGAAGGCTATGTACAAAGCAGTGATGGAAATCCCTCTATTTTTTTATTAATTCCTATTGATTGAGACAACTTTACCTTCAGTCCAATCTGAAATGAACTGGGAAAAAATTCTGGGAAACAAGAAASTTTCAAGMGAATGAAAATARAATACTGGTGTGAAACGATAGCTAYATTAGAACTGAAGGAGTTWATCACTTCTTCTGAAGAYACATCATTAAGACTACTGAMCAACAGCAATATACTTCAAATTCTATAYGTAAGTGTCTGGAATGAACTGGAGGGGTTTTACTGGAAATTAAACTGCTCTTATATGCTCTTAATCCTTCTCTGTATGAGCATCATGGCCCTGATCATTTATAACAGMTCTTTCGATGCAGTTCACAAAGGCAGTGACAGCTCATGTCATATCCAGAGTTAAACAGCTAGAGGCACTCATGTTTGCTCAGAAATCAAAACTTTAGTTTCCATTTGGAATGGAACCTTTAAAGAAAAAAATAAGGGGCCTTATCTTCCTTAAACATCGATAAAAGGTATCAAGTTTTTAGCCATTGGTAAAAGTAATAATAAGGTTGTTAGGTAATCTATACGCTTAACACTCATATTTAGCTGTAAACCAACCCACCCTTTCTTAGAGAGTTAAACAGGTTTTATTTCAACAGATTTTGTGAAAAAATATATACATCTTACATACAATCTATGACAGACATGTCTTTCATAAATTTAAAATCTAGTACTTTTTCTAATTGATTTATTGTCATAAAGCCACTCCCAGAAGGTAACTCTGTTGGTCATTTGATGGATGAATCCAATCAGCAAAGCAGATGAAAAAGATTTAATTGCCTGTGGCYAATGCTAGGCACTAATAGCTGTAATGACACCCAACCAATCTTGAAATGCAACATTTATTTGAACAGCTTTGTTACCTGGACAAGGGAAAGTGCAGGTTTCCTCAAGTATTATCTTCTTATCACCCTCTATAATAGGCTCTATTTCCCCACAGAATTCCTCATCTACTACTTTGCCAACATCTTCAGCAGATCCATCATAAACCACACAGGAAATGTTCCTCACTCGTGTTCCCTCTCCACATTGAGCATCCTARGGAAGGAGAATATATATTGAGT
>NW_026623396.1:896394-955326 GCF_030028575.1 Malurus melanocephalus
GACATGTTTCATCACTTCTGAAACAAACCAAAAAATCCAACCCAAAATTTCTGGTTGCTGTTACTTGTTTTTTAAATCATGGAGCTAATTATGCCTTTGAATTGCAACCACAGCAGTATGTCAACTGAAGGTATCTTCTAACATATGAATATATTTTTAGCAAAGATGCTGTTTGGTACCAAAGTCTACATTTATACTTTGAATATCTGCAGGACACTGTTGTATCTGTTGACAGATATGAAATCTAAGAAAGAAAAAACATGTTAGTTTTTGTATAAGGGAGGTGGAAGCAAATTGTTCACAGTGTTGTGAACGAGGTATCACAAATATTCCTGGACCCACACACTCCCTAATTTCAAGGTCTCCCATAGCTTTTACCTCTACTTTGCATGCAGACCATTGACCATATTGCCATCGATAACAAGGCTTTACTGGACAGGGCTTGAACTGCTCCATCTGAGAAGGACAAGGCCTCCCATCACCCTGAAATGGCTGATTTATAGTCCTTCTTCTGATCATTTTCCCTGTAAAAAAAAACAGCAATATAACAAGCAACAAAGAGGTTAGACTGATTTATTCCTCGAGATGGCTCTATTTTGCTGAACAGTGTTGTATTTGAATAAAGTAATTTTTCCCAGATTTGACAAATTGGATTGTAAAGCAGATCTGTTGGCTCTTGTCTGTCATGTGGATTCATATTTTCCAAGTCAGACACTTTATATTCTGTCATTTGTTTGTTCTGCAGGAATTGCAGGAGGATGCCTGATTAGGATTGCTCCTGTAACAGCAAACAAAAGCAGTAATTTCCTAGTTTGGAAACCTGAGAAAATTTATTCTTTATGAATGTGACAACATTTGYGGTATTTCAGTGGAGATTCCTGATCCTCAACTGGAATTTGCTGCTAGAAGAGCCAGCATGTCCTGTCCTTCCCTGAGTTAACACAGCATCATGTGTCCCATAATTCTCTGGTTCCAGCAAACAAGAATCTTCTGCAATTTTCTGTCACTGTCTTTTGGAAAACRTTACATGCAGATTTTTCAGGAGATGGAGAATTTTTCACTCAGGCCCAAAGAAAATTAAAATACAGTTGGTTTATCCAACATTAATCTTCTGTTCAACCATGAGAGATATGCTATCCAGTTTCACGGAAATACAGGTTCTCTTTCAAATATGTACATAAACTGAAAGAGGAAGCCATTTTTACCATTTTAGCAATTTTTCCTTATTTCACCTTGCAGTGGACATTGAACCATTATGCTTCATTACAGGGAACTGAAAATTTCCTTCTGCAGCAGAAGTAGTGGTCAAATGGCTGCCCTAGAGCTGTCTCCTCACAAAAGATTCCACAAAATCAACACAGCTGTGGTATTTTAATTTATATATAGATAAATATAAGAGCCAAGTCTGAAAATATATGTACGTATTTAAATTTGTATAGTGAGGCTCATAATAAACTAAGGCATTACACACAATTACCAACATAACACCTGATGTAGCCGGCCAAAAGAATTAATCTTTAATTCCACATTTCAATCTCCTGCATTTGCAGGAGTTGAGCACTCTAATGATAATGACACAAATCTTTTGCTGAGAGCAAGCTACACAAGCCACCATGCATCAGCAGAATAATATCAATCTCCCAGACAGCTGTGCTCACTGCAGACAGCTCGAAAGGTGTTTGCCAAGTGGAGCCTCATCATTCTTGAATTCACAGCTACTCCTGTGAGATGTCACAGGAGAAGAACAGATTTGGTTGAAAAGTACTGGAGGCAAAACTCCAAAGAACAGCAAAGAGCAGACTTCTTACTCACAAAATACTCCCTCAACTATATGGATGTTTCCATGGGTGCACAAATGCAGTTAAAATTTATGGTCATTGGATTTATTACATGGCTATTACTTGTTGAAAAAGGCCAGTTACTTCCAACTGGTTTTCGTAACTATTTTAGTTCTCTAAACTCACCACTAATAATGAAACTCAAGAGAAAATCCTTCCCTCCTCTTCTCCTTCCACCAGTTGAAAAATAAATATTCAAATAAATGTTTACTTTTGTCTCAACATATCATTCACTGTATTTCACTTTTTTTCCCCAGAATCAGAGAATCTTTGGACCAAATTCGCACTTATTTTCAGTGAGCAGTGTTTCGCTCAAGCTGAATAAGGCTGATTTAGTTCTCTGTCATTCTCCCTAGCTGGCTACATTCTTTAGTTCTGCAAAGATAGGAATTATTACTTTTATGAAAGGAAAAAAAAAGAGAACTCAGTCTTTAAAATATGCCAAAGGTATGTACTGACCTGTAAGGCCACATATTTGAGAGCATTCAGACCAGGTGGACCAGTCAGAGAGCTGACAGTTCACAGGACATTCCACCACGCAGGACATATTCATTTGCCATGTCTTTTCCAAACCAAGCTGAAAGGAAATGTTAAATGATCAGCACATTTAAAATTCTTACTTCATATACTGATGTTTATATACATGCTTAAATCCTATTTTCATAGGATTTCATTTCTCCACCATTTTCTAAACTAAAACCTATAAATGGAGGGCTTAATCTCYACAGTATTAACTTTTACAATAGGTAAAGGCCAAAATAATTTGTTAAGTATTTCAAAAGATGAATGCAAAAATACTGAACAGCTATTAATAACTGAATTGAAGTGGTACTAGAAGCCAAGTTCAAAACTAGCAAATGGAGGAGGAGGAATATATATTGGACATATGCTGCAGATGCTAAATATTTACRAGAGCTCAAGAGAGACTCAACAAGTTAATGGAAGAGAAATGTGAGAGTTTAAACACACAGAAACCCCACCAGACAAATGCAGTCCAAGAGCTGGAAACAGGTGGAGGCTAAGAAGGAGAAGATAGAAACTTTTATGTTTGGGCTTCTCACTCTTCCTTAGGCATCTGCTTATGCCTCTCTTGTTTTCTTCCTAATGTGCTGTATTGCTGTGCAGGATTATTCTACACTGCATTCTATTCTCTTCTATCCTATCCTATGTAAATTATCCAGGCAAAAATATTGACAAGACACTGACAATGATTTCTCAAGAAAAAAATACCATCTTTGCATATTTTTCTGAAAAACTTGGCCAAAACCAGAATCCTCTAATATCCATACGGTTAAAGCTCCAGTTGCTGCAGGAATATGAGAGAAGGTGACAAAATAATCAGACACAGGTTTTCCCAAAACTCCATTCTGTACTCAATTCATCCCTGGGTATGATTTGGCCTAATGCCTGCCCCAGGGAAGGAAGAATTTTATGATCATGCTTGGGGCATGGACCAATGACTACATGGTCCTTTGGTCTGATCCTGAACAGCCATTTCTATGTTCTTACAAAATCCCATGCTCCAGATTTTCCCCATCCATGGAAGGAAAGAGATATTCCCACTAATATATATGATGCAAGATGAAATATGACTGACAGCAAAAATGTTAATATAACAATACTAACACCTGCATCCCTGCACAGCTTCAGAATGAGTTAGAAGGGTAGATCAGTTATAGGATGTGTGATATAAAATGTGAAAAAAATATCAATCCTGCCAATGTGAACAGATCTACAGCTTTCCAGCACAAAGGATTGTTCTCTTCACTGGATTTCACCAGCAGACCTCAATAATCATTGAGGCCTTTCAGAATCCAAGGTGACTGTGAGTATCTTCAGCTAGAAAAAATCCCCACATAATTAAAATTCTAAAAAAAAAAAAGGAACGAGACATTTCAAAACCTATTAATTTTAATGACTGGAAAGGTTAATGGTATAAAACCAGCAGTTAAGACTTTAAAAAGGAGATAAACTCACTATTTCCTACTAAATAGAAGCATAGGGCAATAATTAGGCACAACATTAACATGCCCTCCATAAATAAACTACCATAAGTACTGAAAATGTCTCCTCCTGATAGACTCRCCAAGTTTTAAATTTGCATTTGCAGTACCATTTATTGAGACAAATGAGGGTTTAGACCTCTGTTCTCTCTTATACGTCAAAGAATGAGTTCTTGGCTTTTCTCAGTGTTCAGTATAGCCTTGATTATACAGCTATCACACACAGACAACACCTGAAACCTTTGGATAATCTGGAATTTGGGTGATTAGGAAAGTAGAGAACCCTCTTTGAAGTCCACATTTGGGTCAAACCTTCTGAGCAAAGGCTTTTAATCCTGCTGAATTGATTCCTGCCAATTATAGAAACATGACTGCTCTCTTTCAGACTCGTCTTCTCAGCTGGACTTCAGCAGCTCAAGAGGGAAAAGTCCAAGAAAGATATTAACAGTGAAGAGGAGAAAGCTGAAGGCCAGATTACCCACAGTGACCTTCTATTTGCATGTCTTAGATACTGAAGTGCTGCTTAAATAGATCTGGGGAACAATTGACAGGCTGAAATTTGATAGTATTCAAACGTTCTGTTCTCGTCCCTCTCCTTCCATGAACTGATGAACCACAATTCAACTTGAAGAGCTTAAAAAAAATACTTTAAAAAGTGTTCAGTAGCTCCCTTACCCTAAAGCCTTTGTTCTGGATGAGCTGAGGTTTCTGACTCAGTGATATCAAGTACTGAAAGCAACCCCTGTGTGCTCTGTGCTCCTGGTCACACATGTCAGGAGCAGCAGGCTGCCAGACCAGCATGTTCTTTAAATCCGGTGATCCACAAGAAGTGTCTGTATTTGTTTATAGGAATGTTTGGCACCAAAGATTAAACCCTGCTGCTGGAGGTTAATCGTGTAATCTGACAAGCAGACTATTCACCAATAMACCAGCAAAATCTGCTTTTTATTGCAGACACAACTGCTGGTTTTTAGGCTTTTCTCATCTTTAATTAGAGGTAAATTAATTTAAATAAGTCTATAAATAGAAATATGACCAGGATCAGCTTGCTTTAGGTGATTCAGTTTTCAAATATTCAAAGAAAGAAAGAGAAGTTCTTGTGATGTGATAATTCTGTAGAACTAGAAACCAAGAAATCCAGTACTACTGTGCTTGACAGTTCAAAGAGAACTATGTTAACATAACCAGTACTTGGAAATAAGCTCTAGAAATTGATTTATCTTGGCATTAATCAGGATGACTGGTTACCTTCTTTAGCTGATTGACTCAAATAAACACRAGATCATATGGGACACATGAGGGAACCAGAACACAGGGGCTCAGATGGAATGTTAGTATTTAACTGTGCTGATGCTCATACCTGGAGATGATGGCAGACAAAATTCAGCATGAAGGGCTTTTTTACATATGGCTTTATTAGTTTCTTGAACCATAGGTTATTTAGAAACTCACACATTACCATAATGTGTCTTTATTTCTTAGGGATCAGTGTAGGTCTATCTATTATGATCTGTTTTCTTTGCATATAATACTAAGAAAGATAATTCAGTCAATGTACGTACACATAAATTKAGCAAATTTTATTCATACATCTAGTACAAAGTTTTATAGCCTAGGGAAAATTCATTAGCTAGGTCATTACAAAATTATTTCGCATTTCTCCTATTCATCAACTCTTYCAACCACATGCACCTTATTTTCACTTAATTCTTCCGCACTGCTCTTATAATGCAAAAACACAGCAGAAATCCTCACCTTGAAGGATCATTAGCAAGAAGTGCATAGTATTCATATTTTGATAATCAAATACTATCCTCTCGTGACCTGGAAAGTCACAGAGTTGGCTTTCACATCTTTAGGGTGAAGGATCTGTTAAGATCTGAACAGCTTGGCTTTCCCATTAATCAGGTTAACAGGTTTTACCCCTCAGTTATTGGATCAGCCTTTGACCTTGTTGTAGCACTGCTTACACATCCATAATTCAGCAAAYAGTCTTAACAGTGTGACCAGGGAGTGGATCAGAGCCTTCCACAAGATGTATCTCTGTATGGKCTAGCAAATCAAAAGGGCAAATAAGAATGTAGCACAGTGGTTGTTGATAAATCCAAGACCCCACTGCAGTGATGTCTGTTGGCCAGTAATTTGCAGCAAGTAGCTTTTGAGATAGAATATTCTAGCCCTAATTATTTTTCTGAGTAATAAACWTTCATTTCTTAAATGCAGGAAAGCTCCAGAGGTTTTCCGAAATGAGATTTCAGTGTAAAATTTAATCAGGTCTAAATGTTGTTTTAAATCTTTGCTTAACAACAGGAATAATTTCTTGGTCTAYGGCAGAAGAAATACATTTTCCTGTAAAATCAAATAAATATTTCTTTTCTATTGAAATATTTATATGGATGGATATTTTACATGATGTCTTGGCATTAATTAATCAATATTGCAAGTCCCTTAGAAATTATAGAAATAACAGACATTTTCTCTCTTTTTTTTTTAACACATTAACAAAATGCATTAATGCATTGTCTTATTAACTTCATAGCAACTTGCTGATAGCTAGTCAGACCCTGAGGGTTTTTTTGAGACATAATTTTTGTGGCTGTCCCATTTCTGGCAGTGCTCAAGGCAAGAGGGGGCTTTCAGCAGCCTGCTCCAGTGAAAGGTGACCCTGCCCATGGAAGGGGGTTTTATCTTTAAGGTGATGATCTCTAAGGTCCCTTCCAACCTGAACTTATTTTATGATTCCATGAAATTATGAGATTTTATTATAAACCCAAGAACTATGTGTGAAGGAGAAACATGGGAAGCAGGGTGKAAGTCTCAGCTGRAACTCTYTACSTTTGAAAAGAACCTATGGATTCAGGAATCCAGAATGTCRAAGRAGATTGGAGAAGTTTAAGTARGTGAGATAAACCATTACAAAACTAKAGCCMAAAGTAGATTATGAGTTWCCTGTSTCCCTCCACTTCTGARGAGACTCTTTTCTATAGGCAYAYCCTGAGGAGCAGCAGTAACYAGAAARGTGYCACAGAAAAGCTGTGGTGCCAAAGGTGCTTTGGAGACCTCTCCACCTTTGTCCMCCATTGCAACTAATTTTATTTCTGATGTCGCGGTGGTGGGGCAATGGCAGCTAAAACAAGTGGAGTTACTTTCCATCAAAAATGCATGTAGGATTGCCCTTAATGCAGGATTTGCATTACCTTCATGTTTCTTTCATACCACTGCCTCCACACAATTGAAAGCATTAAGACCAAAACACAAAATGTCAGGAAACCAATGCTGTCAAACTGGAGTTCAGTTTGAACATTTGCAAAATGGCTCTTTCCAAACTAAAGGGCTCCTGTCTTCTAGTTAGCTCTCCATATATGATCCTACTTAGTATTACATTCACGCTGCACATTTTTTCACACTAGCTTGGGTATCTTTTGCTTCACACAGCTGGATACAAGAAGTTAGCATTCAGCCCAGCTGCAGAATGGCACGTGAGAAATATTTTCCAACACATTGAGTAAATGATTGATACTGGCAGGTGTCCAAGACTCCATGCAGAAATTGTATCAAATTAGAATCAYGATTAGTATTCTGATTAAGATTTATTACCTTTATTCTACTTTATTAATTATTGTTTCTAAGTCATTTCCTTCAGGACATAATAATTAGCATACACTCACGGAGGCACTTTAAAGTAACCAAAGGAAATGGTATAAAAATCAGTTGAYGGCTCAGTTCATTTCAGAGGTACTTAACAATCCATGAACAGCACTGCAAAGCATCTGCTGAAGATGCCATGCAGCTCAGTTGGCTCATATTAATTAGCACCATTGGAAGGGAGCTCACTCTCAGGTATGCACTCACCTCCTCGCAGTATTTCAGGTCAACCGATTTGCCATCGCTGCGAACGCAATCGAGCATCCGCGTTTTGATGCCGCTGCCRCAGACAGCCTTCTCGCTCAGCTGACACGTGCTCCAGTCTGCAAAGCAGGAATTCATTAGCATTGCAGACTTTCAGATAGAATTCATAATGATCCAGTCTCCCACCTAATTCTGCTGGCCTAAAATAACCTTCACAAGTAACTTTTGCATGTGCAAGAGCTCACAGAGCCCAGCTGCCACACATTTTTGGAAACAGTGACCTTTACTGCAAATAGTCGATGGCGCAGTACCTTTCTGAAAAGTTCATATTTGGTTTTGTCTGTATAGATTTTGAGTAAATCACAAAATTATTTGAGAAATACTTTTCCTGGAGTTACAGTACGCCCATTTCACCTGCAAAGTCTCCATTTAGCATTTTATCTGGATCAAATAGCCTGAATGAGTTTTCAGAACAAGTTCCACAGCTGCCTCYGGGTTAGAGGAGAAAGCAGAAAAATCCATCCTGTCAGGTGAATGGAAGYGAGCTGTAAGAGGCAGTCCTGGGCTATCACTGGAACATAACACCACAAATACCTGTCACATTGTAGTCATAGTGGTAGCAGTTCTTGTTCAAAGTGCARGTTTCTGTCTCAGTGGCAGGAGGACAAGGCTTTCCATCATCTGGTTGTCTCAGGGATTCAGCTGACCTTTCCCGGACACTACTCCCATTGCACGGCTTAAAACAGAGATCGGAAACAGCTTTGAAATTTTGGCACCCTGATACCTCTTCGTGCAACATTAAAACAATCTTTCAAGCAACCCCTTCACAAAACACAAGTGTAAAATAACAGGTTCATGCTACAAAAGAAACCCTTTCKTTGTTATTTCAAAGGCAATTTAGTCTGCTTTTTCACCTTGGTACCACCCAAAAGGAAATATCCTTTAACCTGGGGACACCTCTCAATTTTGCCAACTAGTGCACGTTTCAGTACTAGTGTTTTGTAACTATTTCATTCACAAACAGGATATTGAGATGCTCACTTTCCAAATGCTACAATGCAGTGCACCAAAGCCTCAATACTCAGAGGTCCTAAAAGATTTTTATTTTTCTCTTGGGTTTTTTTGACATTTGTTTTTAAAATTGCTGTCAGGAAGGAAGGGGAAAGGAGACCCAAAATTGCCTTTGTATGCTCAGTCTTGATCTACAGACTTCACTCGTAGCAGGAGAGTGACATTTTTAGTTCAGYGACTGCACCACTGTGGAAAGGCTCAGAGCTGGGCTCAAAGACAGACTCAGAAGCCACTGCCAAAGCCATTCCACCACACAGAAAGCACCCCACAGTGGGAAAGGTGACCACTGGGGGCATTACAGTCTGTGGTCTGGAGCAATTTAGCTTAATGGAAAATGCTGTCACACTTCATTTGCAGACAACAAAAAACAACCCTGAAGACAACACTACATATAGATACTTACAGGTGTAATCAGCTCAGTATGTTTGCACAATACATTATACCTACACTTTTAAAGTATCCTCCCCAAAAAGATGTGACACTTGAGCACAAATCTTACCAAAGAGCACTGAGACCAGGATCCCCATTCAGACATAACACAGTCCTCAGGACATGGCAATGTGCATTTTCTAGCCCCAAGTGGCATCTCTTCAGGGTCACACAGGTAGTCTTCCACGGTGTCAGAAGGACCATCCACGGTGTTTAGCATGCATCTGGAAAAAAGAGCTGCACATAAACTGCATTTGCCGTGGATTTTGTATGGTATGTGCTCTACAGTATGCTGAGCCATTTTAATATTTTGTCAGTGCAGAAATGAACAAACCTACGAATATAACCTACGAATATAAAAAAAAAGCTGAAGAGCCAAAAATAACCCTTGTTTTTACAGATTACAGCCACATAAAGACATGCACATAATTTAGACAGTTCCCATCATGATTTGCTGAGAGTCCATGGGCAGGTGATTTACTTGATATTAGCTTACCTCTAAGCCAGAATAATGCAAATCATCTATAGTTTGGACATATTTTGTGCATACTTCAGCTGATAACTTTAAATCCAGAGCTATAAAAACTTWAAAAAATTACTTTCTTAGTATTAATCCTTAATTTACACAGATGCCTTTGAACTGCCAATGGATTAATTTAGGAATCAAGGTCTATATCCATAACAAGTAGACAGAGTCGTATTTGTACTCTCTGAATCTATTCTGATTRAATTAGCCAGGATATAGGTCTGGACTCAATGTTAGGCATTGCATAGWATTACATCAAATTAAATACAGCCAAAACTAAAAGTGAAAGCTCTTTAAAGTGTAGGAGGAGCAATATTGTTTTACCTGACTTTCCTTGTTTGAACGCCTTCTCCACAATTCTCTTTTAAGTCCACGTTGGTCACTTTGCAGACACTCCAGGGCTCAGTAACCCAAATGTACTGGTGACAGTCACTGTGGCAGGGGACTACCTCATACACCTGGAAACACATTCCGTGTCAGTTTTGGTGCACACAATGAGATAAACATGCAAAAGTGATCCTACAGAAAAGAGTTAATGCTCTTTTTGGCAAGAATAACAAATATGAACTTGCTGATTTAGGCAACACACTAATTATACAGAATAATACTTGAYAGAAAATTACTGAAATAACAAAAAGACAGAAGCTATAAAATGGTGGATTCTCTTATTTTCTCTGCCACTAAGCCCATGCTTTGCCATTTTCACCCAAAACATCAACACAACTAACATAAAGCCTGTAACTAGGCTAGCTCATGAGGATAAATGTTTAAAAAATGCTGTTAAACCTCAACTAGCACTTTACCTCTATCCTTCACATCTCTTCTCCACGATTCCACCCCACAATTATTATATYATTATCCCAATTATTAGTTGTGGGGTTTTTGTATTTCTAAGGAGAGGTGACCTCRAGAGAAATTATACCAATATATATTGATTCACTTTATTTATTCATTGTGTATGCTTAAAATTACTCTAATATATTTGTGTACCAGCATTAGTTCTATGTTTAGATTTGAATACAAATTTAAAATGGCATCTAATATAGCAATTTCTACATTGTTCCATGTACTGACTCAAACATACATTACAAAAAAGGGCACAGACAGGATAGACACAATCAGGAAGGACATGTTGAGTTTATGTCTCTATTTTAGAAATACTTACCTGTGCCTGAAGAAAGCATTTTCATGAACCCAAAAGAAAAAAACAAAGAGAAAAAAATAGAATTATTAGACTGAAACATAGGCATTTAAATGGCATCAATTTAGCTTTTATTATAGACAATATTCTGTTATGCCTGCAAAGCAAAAGGCATTCATTTTTTTCTCTTGGATCTCCTTACCTGTCATAAGGTAATTTGCAAAATGTTTGTCCTTGGAAGAAAAGTTTGTAAATTCCAACTGATGGGAAGAAACTGTGTATTACCTAGTCTCCTCCCCAGTTAGAACTATTTTCCCTTTTCGACTATAATGAGCATCAAACCTTCACACAGTAGGGAATCCAGTTTCCCTTAGATGAGAGCAAATCCTCAGTGTTTTTGGAGGACATTGGACTTCTCTATTAATTGAAATTTTTCTAACAGCATTAAGTGCAATCGATTCAAAGGAATAAATTGAACTGGCAGTTCTCATCCCTCCAAAGTTTCCAAGTCCTTCATGGAGTATCTTAATTATGCATAAATTACTTACCATTGCCTCAGAATTATCTTATCCCAGCTGATTTGACATATCGTTGTAAGTATTAAGTCAGCACAACTAAAACTGCTGAACAATCTAAGATTTGTYTTAAACAAGTCCTTGATTTCTTTTCAGCAACACTGCTTGTGTAAGAAAAGAGGGGTGATGGTTTGATAGTTAACCTGCAACAAAACACCACCATTCACAGAAAAGAGAATGCCTTCTACTCTAAATGTGTAGGGTCTGATATCCTGTGCAGCTGATCAACCCATGCACAAGACCATGGGCAAAGTCAGCACACTTGGGCCTTCTTTGAAACAGTAAAAGGCACAAAAGTAGGTAGTGAAACTGCATGTTAAGGAAAGTACTAGATTCTGTTGAAAATCTTTTCTTTAGAATTCTTCTCCAAAATTTCCAAGATGAGAGTAGGGAAGCCTTAATTCAGAGATATGTTTATATGTCTGACCCTGGTTAGCATAACGAGAAATACATAAACCCCACATACTCAACAACTTTTGCACTAACACAAAATTTGAAAGCCAGAGGAGAGCTCTATATTGCATTGCACATGTTAGTGGTGTTCTMCTGACCCTACTGGCATTTTTGGAGCTATGACTGAGAGCTACAGCAGTTGGGTGGTGTGAGARTTGTATACCCACCTATCCTGAGAAAAATAATGCCTGGAATCAATAAAAGGACAGATGTCCTTAATTTCTCTAACAATCTCAGATWAGTCTCTCATTTCAAATTATCTGATGGCCATTGACATGATTTTATAACAAACCTGACTCTATTATTACTGTAATTATGATGTCTTTTAGCCTAATGAAGTGAGCACTGAACAAGCTTTATTCAGTTGGAGTGTGGTTTGGGAGCCACCCTGGCATGCCTGGCCCAGGAGGAAAGACATTCAGTGACACATCCAGCTTTCAGTGTGCTCCTCCTTCCTCAAATTACAGGCACACATGTCAGCCCTGAGAAACATTGAATGATTTCTTAACAAGGTCTTTAGCATTTTATTTCAATGTTTCCCTAGCCTTACTATTGGAAAATTTTCCCAAGGCTTAACCCAAATCTGCTTGCACAGTGTAAGCCCACTGCTTTTTATCCTATCCGTGATGGASATGGAAAATGGATTATTGCCTCCTTCTTTGCAACAGTCATGTATGTGCCAGCAGACTGCCACCATTCTCCCTCCCTTCTCCTGCTCCCTAGGCTAGAAAATATGCTGTAATCTTTCCCCAGGTTCATAATTCCTGGATGGCWTCTTACAGCACAGCCCCTCTGTAAATCATAGTCCCCAAGCTTGTGGGCACCAAAGATCCAATCCTACCACCCTGGGTCATATGTATGCAAATAAGCATGCTAAATATATACGTAATAAATGTGTAACCAAAACACATTATATTTAATGATTGAAATAAATATTCTGAAAAGTCAGTACTTTTCCAGCTGAATGGTGGASTACACTTAGTTTAAATAACTAATTTAAGATTGGAATGTCTCTGCATTTCTCTGCATGTTTCTGAATTGACAGGGAACATATTTAAAAATRAAAAAAACAGCCTCTGTATTCTTCAACATCCTTGTATTATCCGTGGAGCTTACTTCTCATGAAATTACTACGTTTCAATTTTATTTTTACAACAATTATATTTTGAATCATCCATTATTATTTGGCATTTACCATGAAACCACAAATCAAATGAGTTAATGTACCAGCAGAGGGCAATAGTGTTGCATAAAAGTGGCCTACACACCTCCAGCAAAATSACCTTTGATGCAAAAAAATACAAGCCTATTAAGTACTACATGAATATTAAAGAAGGAAAAAGACTTTTGTATAAACTGTAATTTGCTTCTATTGAAACATGTTTTTCCTAATTTAAGGCATATTTAYATGCTGACCCAAATCCAGCAACCCTCATTCTAGTTCGTATTTTGTTAAAGTAGATCACAAACTTAGTTTATTAGCTGCACTTTAACACTYCTAATTTTCTAAATTAGAACTAATTACATCCCCTAAAGTAGAAAATTAGATCAACAAGCCATTTCACTTTGTGCTAGCAAAATGTCAATAGGATAATATTAAGTACATGCATTTTTATTCAAATGTAAATTGAGAGCACTTTTTTTTAAAAAAAATCTTTGAATATTTACAGAAAAGACCWTGTGGCTGTTTAATATGCCTCTGCAGACTAAATTAAATTCAACGGTAATATGAATATAAATCAAGTTTGAAGAGAATAAGTTAATTGATAAGGAATGTTTTTCCTTTCTAAAACTCTCCAACGAAAGAAGCTTCAGGGGTTTAACATGGGCTGGTGCTAAACTTGGCCCCAAGGACTAAATGCTTATTAGTGGTCCAAGGACTCCCACTGTGCTCTTGGAWCACATTTTCTGGCTTTGTTTCACTTGAAGAGGATCCAGACTGTATGGTCAGACTGCTCCATGCTGCAATATCAGTTGCAGTTAGCAGGACAACTGGGAGACTCGACTTCAGAAGTGCTTTTGTGACTGGAACTGTAGCGCCAGGGCAAGTGTACCCAAGAAAGTCGGGTTCCCGCTTCATGAGAACCCTCTAAGGGACACTGGGATGACACTGTGTGACTGTTTGAGAATTTGTTTTCTGATCTAAGATGGACAGAGAGTGACACTAAAAATCTTGCCAGTTTGTACAATTGTAATGAGACATTTTACCCACTGTCACAGAAACATAGAATGGTTAGAAGGGATCTTAAAGACCATCTARTTCCAAGCCCCCTGCCATGGTGAGGGACATTTCCACTGGACCAGTTTGCTCAGAGTCCTATCCAACCTGGCCTTGAACACTTCCAGGGATGGGGCATCCACAGCTTCCCTGTGCAACCTGTCCTAGTGTCTCACCACCCTCAGAGCGAAGATTTTCTTCCTAATATCTAATCTAAATCTACTCTCAGTTTGAAGCCATTCCCCCTTGTCCTGTCGCCACATGCCCCTGAACAAAGTTTCTCTCCCTCTTTSTTGGAGGATCCCTTCAGGTAAGAGATGTTCAGAAACACAGCCTTCAAAATCKGCATGTTAGACTGTTTTATTGTATCTAATCTGCAGTTCAGAAAATATGCAGAATTCTTTCAGATGAGGAAGTAATGAAGTTGCTGTCTGAGGAATTCTAAACCAACACACACAYCTTCTACCTGTATCTGCCCCTTTGTTACAGATGTTACACCATTTTTCTACAGCAACAAAAAATACAGATAAGAGAGTTATCTGAGGTATGGAAAAAGTGATATCAATAATGCAAATATAAATTAAATTACCTGATTGACATGATCGAGYTTTGGGCAGGGTCTTCCACCATTATAGGGTTTCTCACGGAGCCATTTAGACCGAACTTTTACCCCACTCCCACAGGATTTACTACAGCGAGACCAGTTGGACCACTCACTGAGCTTGCAGTCTGAGGGACATGGAATAATACAGGCTTCCTCAATATACCCTGTATGAATGGAAAAGAAAGTGAAATCTCTTCAGCATGTCACTTTGCCACTTCTCCCTGAAGCCTTCGTCRACTTCATTTAGATCCTCCAAAGTTTGACTTGACAGGACTGTGTGAATAGCGAGATTTCTTCATCATTAGAGATAAATTAAATTCTGCAGAAAATTGACACATATAGAGAGAGAGGCTGTGTTACAGYAGCAGCTGAGCATCCTCACTGCTCATCATTCCGTCTGATTAGGATTCACAMTCTCCAGATTTCAGCATTCAAACTTTCTGACAGCTACAGCGTAATTGACATTAAACATCTCTTGGCGGCGTCATTCTTACTCTGTATAAACAATTTGTATTTTCTTTAAGGAAAGAAWTGTTTAATTAAAGGCTACTCCACAACTGTATCAATTCAATTGCAGYTATACATCAAAAATCCAGCTGAGAAGAAATGCATCTTGCCAGCCTGGAGCAAGGGAACTTAACACCTTGTGACCTTTCTAAGGCTAGAAAGAGAGAGTAGCCTGCCACATTAATGATCTGCCGATTAACAACCATCTGCCCCCAGTAGCACACTGAATAATTGTGCTGAATGGAAAAGCAGATGCTTGGTTTGGATAAGTCATTGGTCCAGAGAGGTTGGAAGGGGGTATGACATGGTCTGCAGGGAGTAACATGAGGCCTCAATTCACTGAATGAGTGAAAATGTCTTTCTTTCAAAAGCAACATATGCCATAGCTCTACAATAAGTGTAATTTATTCCAATATTAAAGGGAGAAGCTATAAAACATCAAATGCAAAGCTGGCCTTTACTGCATTTTTACTGCAACTATATCCTGAACTCTCATCTCCCCTTTCCAGAGTCAGATCTGCAAAGTATTTAYCATAAGCAAATGTTCACTTTAAAGATTAAAATAACCTCAGTGCATTTAATATTATATTACAATATTTAATGAAAACAATTGCACAATTAGCACATATTGGGTAAGATCATTCTCACAAGATCGGCACAATTTTCTAGGTCTCAAATGTTTCAGTTGTTTCTCAGATATATTGAATTTTTTTTTAAATTTGAAAGCAATCAGTCTTTTCATCAGAGCTGAATTGTTTTTAAACTATGCTTCTAAGTAAAGCTGTTCTCTCTCTTCTAAAAGCAACCAACAGCAACCAATCACAAGGTTTGTAAAGAATCAAAACACTTAGATTTTAATTCTATATACCTATTTTTACTTAATTTGTTATTTTATTTTAGATATAGTTAATTTGTTTTAATAGTTTATCCAGTTAATTTGTTTTAGATATAAAGAAAAGGAGGCTTTTTTTAAAAAAAAGCATACAGTAGCATTCAGAGTATTTTATGGTCAGATTCATTTGATGGCTTTATCCTGCATGGTTTTACTCTGTTTAGAACTTTTAAATATTTAAATAAATATACAGAGCACATCCTGGACTTCAGTACTGGGAAACTACTGCTCACCAAATATATCTCCCTTAAAATGCCAACAATGATATTAGCTTGAATTACAAGGATATTTATTAAATATCTGTTGCCCTTTGATCGACCAGCTCAGTGATGTTACACAAAAGGGACATAGTGTTAGRGAAAATACATTTTTGAAGATCACACCCTGCCTGTGTGGTTGGGGACATAGACTGCCCTGCAGTAGTAGATGCAAAACTGATTACATTTCACCTTACCTGACATCTCTGAGTCTTAGAAAGCCAGTGCACCCTTTCTCAGAGCTCCATCCTACACTAAACTGTGATTGCATAAATACCAAAGTCTTCACCAGAAATGAGCTTTCAACAAGCCCTCTCAGGTGCTATAGAAAACCATGTACTCATACGATCAGGAAGTTACTGAATAAGAATGGAAAAAAAAACCCAAAAGAAATTAAAAGAAACAATTCCCTCCAAACAATGTGTTTGGTGATATTTACTGTCTGATGGAACTAAGTGAAGATTTTATTGCTCTATGAAATACCTTGTGATTCTGAAATGCCACTTTTACTTTCAACATAATTCCTTAATACTTTTTTTCTGGAGAAATCTTTTTACTACAACAGAGCTATTACCATTTACCATTTGTTAAATTTCTGTCTCTGGTAATTAAGGTCTGAAAGAATCAAATTCAAGTTCTTTTAAATATATTGTACATCCTTAAGTAGATTATTTTAATTGGTACAGGATGACTTTATTTTAAGGACTTCCATAGACCTCTGAGTTTATCTTAGTAAGTCTCAAAGGGATCTTCCCAATCTTTGCCAAGATCTCCAGAATATCATGGTACTTTGGGACTTCGATAACACTTCACAGCCTACCAAAATGAGCCTGTGTGGAACATAGTAAACTAAAATTATTGACAGATTAGAAACTATTTTGTTTAATTTCCCTTCAGTTCAKCCAAACAAGGACAAAAAGTTTAACAACATCTTTAGAATCTTGCAGACAGAAGTTGTATCAAATACATTGTACCATATGCATTTTCCAGGTAAYATTTAAATTACACTGAGCTATATTCCAAGTGATTCCACAAAATACCAAATGAAACCATATCTCTAGAGCAATCTTTATTCTGTCTATGAAGTACCTACATTCAAGTCAACCACTGAAACTGCCTCACCACAGAATACAAAAAAGCCAGAACAACATCACCTTACAGATACAGATTCACAGCAAGAGTTATAACACAGAAAACTGCAACCTCACTGATATGTTCATGCATTTTGTGTAGAATTGAGTGGTCCAGTTGACACTCCCCACACACCTTATAATGAAAAAATATTGAACTACAATCTTATATTGGGTCTTGAACCCTACAATCTTCATGGAATAGCTTCTGCTCACCATACAGCTCTTTCCTATGCCAGCTCCATGATATCTGGGCTATGATGCTCTGCCCTCCCTCTTTCCTATCTTCTCAGAAAAGCTTCAAGACTCAAACTCCACATATGAAAGTTAAACAGTTGAACAAGAACAGTGGAAAAGACATGCTAAGAAGAGAACAAGAATCAATGAAAGCATGGGAAGGAACTCCAACAAGGTAGGAAGGCTTGGAGATTCTGGAAATTTGGAACATTTTTGCAGAGSAGAGAGAAAAATGCTTATTATTTTGTAAGATGCAGGACAAGCACTAAAATACCAGCTACTGGTATACTCAGAACACTGGAAACAAAACCAGGTCAAAGACGCGAACAGCTGAGGTATCCAGAAAGGAATTCCACAGCTTCTCCAAACAGAAGGAAATAAGTAAGTGAAGGACACAAAGTTTAGATTAGATGCTAGGAAAATGTATTTCACCCAGAGGGTGGCTGGGCACTGGAACAGYRCCCCAGGGAAATGATCACAGCTCCAGCCTCACACTCAAGAAGTGTTTGGACAACRCTCTCAGGCACAGGGTGTGCCTCGTGGGGCTGCCCTCTGCAGGGCCAGGAGTGGGACTTCAGTGATCCTTGTGGATACCTTCCAACTCAGGATATTCTATGATTCTGTGAAGTTAATTCCCTTGGCAGTCAGAATTCAAAACAACGGAGGAAATGCTAAACAAAAGAGAGACCAAGGAGGAATAGAGGAAAGGGTAAGAAAAGACATGGAGAGGGAAGAGGAAATAAAGGGCTCAGAATGCAGAGTCAAGAGAATTGTAAGAAGACAGTGCACAGGGACAGAAAACAAAGAAAGAGGAGAAAAGAAATAAAYATCCTGCCAAAAGTAATATCTTGGTGAAGCACAAACAGAACAAAATGCTCTCAAGAGCTTATTCTGGTATCCTCTGGCCAGACAGTGAAATGTAATGAAGAATGTTCTCACAAATCAAAATAGAGGACAAAGGGAAGAAATATAAACACTGTGCCCTCTGATTTGTATTCCATATGTAATTAGTATGCAGAATGAAAATGACCTTGTTCCATCTGACATCAAAAAGTTTTTGGCATATTCATCCCTTGGCATATTTCCTCTGAGGGGCCTCACTATTTTGCTCAACAGACTATTTAGCATTTAGCTGTGCTACTGGACTACCTCAGAACTGACGCAGAAGCAATTTCAAATTGCTCACAGATATCACTTTGGTCAAGAAAGAAGAGTGAATTACAAAAATAAATTACTTGTTGTGAATTACTTGTTCCACTTCACTCACTACCTATCAAATGGTACTTTTCAGAGAAAGGTTCTCTGGACTTGTCATCACCTTAGATGCCTTTGTGTATGAAGTCAGCACATCTTTTTGGGTGAATAATCTCCATAAGTTCATAGCAATCCATCTTCAAGTCCAAGAAAGCAGAGGCTCAGGAATTTTGAAAAGTTTATATTTTTTTTTTGGTTGTTTCCACTGTAAATATTTTAGCAAGTGAGAAGACAGAATGTTCTTACATAGAAAAAAATTTATTAAAAAAAAATGAAATACAGAAACCAGAAATACTACATACAAATCGAATTGGTGATGCAGATATGTAGTTTCTGACATGAAAAGGACATGAATGAGCCATTTTTAAATTTTCAGTATTGTTTTTAGTCTGTCAAATCATCCTTGAAAGAGTATCACTTGTGTTAGACAAACCTTGTGTGTGTTAGTGTAGAACCTGATTACAGGAACAAACCCCCTTTAGTGAGTGATAAGTGTCTGTATGGTGGAATATCCCCCAATTATATCACACAGACTGGCTCATTAATATAATTTCATCAAAAGAGCTTGGAGGCTTAAAGTAAAAGCAAGAAATTACCAAGGTAAAATACCACAGATGCAGAGAAGGAAAGAATGAGAGCAGTGAAATGGCTACAAAGAAGAGCTGAGAAGGTGAGGGAAGGACAGTGAAATAGAAGACCAACACTGTAAAGGCTAAAGATATGTTCCCTGGAAATCAGCAGTTCACTTTCTGCCTGCTGTTTATCATCCTGACTGAAGTCTTCCACTGCATGCTTCCTGCATCTCTTCCTTCTGCATGAAACATCTGAGGGATGCTGGAGGGATGAGACCTCGGTGTACCCTGGTACAGGTACAGCCCTGAAKGGTCCAGAGGTGCTGGAAAGAGCTGCCTCTACCTAAGGGCCTATGCCTGCTCCCACAGCAGTAGCTTCTCAATTATTTCAGCTCCTACAAGGCTGTGAAATGGACAGCTGTCTGTTATGAGTGAGAACATGGCTATTCTATCACTAAAGATTACTGAACCACAATTTAACAAATGGCTTTGAACCACTAGGAGTATGAACTGAACTCATTAGTAAAAGGGAAAAGTTTATTGTCCCATTGCTAATTGGCTATAAAATCTGGACTCCTAGAGCAAAGTCATTAACAGATGTGATGGATCATTTATAAGGGAGGACTTAAATGGACTTCATGCTTTGTCTAATGACAAGGCAGGATAAGTAGGTAGATTTAAGTCTTTTCCCCACATTGCATGTGCAATGTGTAGGAGCAGACTGAYTACTCCAATTGAAATGTGCAAACATAAACATCTTACAAAATGTTTACGTGAACTCTTTTGYCCCTGGGACTGATAGATTTATGCTCCTGCTTTCATGACTAAATGTCATGCTATGTTTCAAAGGAAGAAAACCTGCAATGTCAAAATGGTTTATGTTCTTCCCAAGATTTTTTTTTTCCAGAAAATATGAAGTTCTTGGATCTCATCTTCCAGGACAAAGAAATATACAAGTATTTGCMTTTCATTTGCAGCAGAAAATATTTATTTCTAGAGACTATTCATATTTCTGCTGAGCCATGGAAAGATAGATTGAACACCATAAGATCTTTCTTTTTTGTTTTTTTCAGGATCACCCTACAAAGCTCAAAACCTGAGAGGAATTTTTCATGCTCAACTGTCTCCTGCATCAGTAATTCTGTCTCTGGTGAACCAACTAGAGCTCTTTGGGTTGATGGATGACTGCTTCAGGACTGATATCCTGTTGACAAGGCAGATCTGGTGGCACCAGAATGCAGAGGCCTAAGGTAGGACTTCTGGCGCAGGGCAATAGGTAGCATATTCCTGGAGAACACGTGACATGAAAATATATATATATATATATATATATATATATATATAAGAAAATAAATAAGCTATGAAACCGCAAAGGATCCTAATAACAATTTCAGAACCTAAGCTTACTACCATACCAGATTAGAATTTCCCATGAGAAATATATCTACTTTTGAATAAACATTCAACTGAAAGTCTCAATTAAATTTTAACACTGATTTTTTTTTTCTGGATAAATTTGCATTGCTTCAGGTTAGAATACTGAGAGTGAAAAAAAACATRTTTAAAAAATCCTAACAAAAGTGGATAAAGCAAGCCATAACAGACATCCTGGACACTATAGATGTTGTTATATCAGACAAAATTTTATTTTGTTGCACATATAAGCAATTAAATGCAAAATTCCTCGATTGATACTCCTAGCAGCTGTTGCAGAAGTATTCACTGATACACAGATATTCCTCTCTAATCCTCCCCTAAGCCTTGTAGCCACAGAGGGCTTTGTAGAGTCAGCACAAATCAATGCATCTCATTTAATTAATGCTAAAGGGGGAAATAATCTCACACTAATAAGGCAGCAGACAAACTATCCTGACTGCTTGACTGTGCCTAAGGTCTTAACAGTAAACGGACATGAATTAAGAAGGGTAATACGACCTATATAAAAACACTGCATCTGTCTGCCATGCTACTCTGCCTTCAGTAGGCACACACAAACACAGCCATGCTCTGCTTATGTGGGTCATGATTCATTACTGAGATATGATGGAGAAAAACTAAATACTGAAGAGCAAATAGTGCAGTTCATAAGCATGAGAGTGTCTTGCTTTTGATTTTTTTTTTGTTATGAAAATTCCAAGGTATGGTTTAAAGGGACAACAAAGAGCATCTCTCTCTCAATTTTTTTCRCAAATACACTGAAACAGATTGTTGGCAGACACATGTCATTATCCACAGAGCTCTAGTAGACTAGTGATGACAGGGATAAAGCTATGAAAAACAACTGCTGCTTTTCTAATGGAAAAAGGAAAGCCTCTCCCACACTTGACCAACAAACAAAGAATATGTTTTTGTGTTTCTCYAATAAAATTACCTATGTAGTATTGAAGAAAAGCAGTAAGCAGAGAAAGGGCAATTTAAATGTCTTCCATTAAGGGAAACAGGTAAACAACAGCTCAGTTACCACTTTTAGCTGATGTTACCACATCTGCTGACAGCTGGCAGCTGATASTTCCTGCCTACACTGCAGAACTGGAATGGCTGAAAGATACCAGTGGCAGAATATTTCAAATGGATGCTGAATGCTGTAAACTCTTTCACCAATAAATATCACTGGTATTTGAAACAGAGTAATTTGAAAATAAAAGTCAAAATATTTGGCATATATAACACCACWGATAAAAAAGAAAGGAAAAATACAAACCATCTTGTCTCTCTGCAGCTGAAACTTTGGGCTACTTTTAGCTGTTTCGATTCTTTTTTTAAGTGCCTGTTAAGCTACAGAAAGCTAAGGGCCCTCTTCAGAAGGACCTCTGCCCTCTTCTTCTCCAGCATTCTCACCCAGCAGATTTATTTAACTATACTTCCTTTTTCAGTTTTTTGTTACGGTCACTCCTGTCTTTTTGAAAAACTTGTTTATACTTGGAACTTTATAACTGCACCCAAAATTTAAAAAAATATCACAAGAATCCTGTGAAGGATATAGTACTTAAGGGTAGTCCTTGTGTCACATCTGTCCTTTAGCTCCTTGGTGTCTGTGAAAAGAGTGGTGTCTGCTGGTTAACTCTTATCTTTTGAACATGAGATGTGTCAAGCAGGAAAAAGAGTCCTGAAGTATTTATTCTTCTGTTCCTGTTTGCCTTTTCTGAATAAATCAACTGAGTTGTGATGATAAGCACACAACATTTCGCAAAACAAACAGCTTATGAATTTTGGCACGGCAGAGCAGGTCTGTCTTCTCATTCCTACCACTCTAAACAACATGACTTGCAACTCCGACCTGTTCAGGGCCTCATAAATTTGCATGGCAATATTTTCATAAAACTTTTGAAAGTTTCACAATTTCAGTTTCTTGTGTCATTTGAATATATCACATAACAGATCTCACGATGTATTAATAACATCAGYGTGGGTGAGGTTTGTCCCTCTTGTCAGATTTGGAGGTTGTTGTCACTGCTGAAGAAGTTCAATTATCTCCATTTCTCACCTCAGGATTTCATAGTGTCAGAAGACAACAAAAGTTCAATTGAAGTTGGATACCACACAGGAAATATCTTCCCTCAAATTTTGGTCTTGTTTTCTCTGCAAGCTATTCCACAAAATCAAATCCTATCAAAACTGCAGTTATATATCACTTGGAAAAGAAATAACACACCCACAGAAATTAGGAGAAAAACAGATTTTTGAGTAAAACAGGTAACACAGCAGAAAAACCCAATCACATTTTGGATCAATTACAAATTCCAGTGAAAAATCAGTTATAAAAATCAGTTATAAAAATCAGTTATAAAATTAAGTGAAAAATTGTTGCTGTAGGGAAATAAGCACCTCTGTTAAAATTTACAAAAATAACCCAAGCAAGCTTGAATTATGTGTCCTGCCAAGTTCTGCTTGAAAAGCCAAGTGCAGATTGATGGGAAGCTACAAGGCACTTTTATTTTCTCGCAGGTGGGGACTATTGTGATACCACAGAGGGCCCTTGTTGATCTGGCATAATATAGCTTTTATGTTTGTTCTTAAAGAAAAACAAAACAAAACAAAACAAAGAGCACACTGAAACCTAGAGAAGATGCCAAGCCTATGAACTGTCACACAACAAGGGCATGAGAATAACAAGAAAAGCATCATAAATAAATACTGGAAAGATATAAAAAAAGATTTAACTGGCAAAAGAGCAGTTTGTACACGCTGAGAAAAATAAAACAAATCATCAGAATGCAATGCATGAATACAAAGCAGTTATTCAGAAAAGGCAGTAAACATACATTGAAATTAGACTGAAAAATTCATATAATTTGCTCCAGTCCCCTTGTATCTGCAAAAGTATGCTAAACCAGGGAAAATGCTGAACAAAGGCAGACAATAAATTAGGTAAGCTTTATGTAAGCCTATACTATGTGTACAAACAACACCTATCAATACCAGAGGATCTACTGGAAAGGAAACCATAAATTAAGTGGCATTTTCATTAGCATCATTTAATTCCTTATCATCAAAGTCATGTTAGTTACTTAATTCCCTGCATACATGAAATTCCTGTCAAACAATTTAAGGAAAGTAGAAGGACTACAGGATTAGTTCAATACAAATTCTAAGCTTCATTTGCTGAAACTACACCACGAACCAACATGTGCTCTCCCCCCCAAACTGAGCTGATGAGGAAACACAAATGGGGAGAGGAGCGGGGTGAGGTTGGGGGTGGTGCGGTGGAATAACAAGAACCAGACACCTTAATGAACTGAWCTAGAAAGAAAGAATTCAAAAGAAAACAACACCTAGAAAGAAAGGGTTCAGACTTTGCAACCTACAACAAATACAGTCATGACAGGAAAACACTTCCCTTTYACAAAGTTAAAAGAGACTTCAAATCTGCCATGAGAAAAATGGGATGGAACTGAAGGAAGAAAAAGCACAACAAAGCAATGCTATGCTGTGTTTTTGGAAGGATGCCTGTGAGKGCTAATAGCATGTAAACAGCAGTCCTGGCTATAGTAGGAATAACAGTAATACATTGTTAGCAGCTTTTCYACTGGATTATTATTCATTCTGGTCACTATGAATGTAGGCCACATTCACTGATAAAGTCTACTGGATCAGAAATTATTGTCATGAAGGGAGGGTTATGTCAGGGTAAACAATGATGTTTGAGAATATCCTTCTTTAATAATTTTTTATGCCTGTTACATCTCTTTGATTCTTTCAATGGAATCGCACCTCAAATTGCACTGCCAGGGTTTGAATGCAGCTACATCCATACTTGTTCTACACAAAAAAAATAGTTCCTAGCAGCAGTATGTTACCTACCACATACAACACCTACAATTTGCTCTTGGACAAAGTTTCTTCCCTTTACGTTGACACAAAAGCTGGCAGCCCCTACTCTTCAAGTAATCGAAAACTGATTGGCAGTGGGCTTTAAGTTTCACTGGTTTCCTACATAGTAAAGTGCTTTTACAATTTTCCACTATTCAAAGGTCACTGTAAACTTACTGATGAAAAAACATTAATTTCTAACACAGTGTCAAATATTGTAAATTTAAAAAAAAATCAGCAAATAGGAAAATGTTTCTGTTCTGTATTTTATAATGGTGCCCTCAAACACATCAGATTATTCCACAACTTTTGTTTGAGTGGTAGATGAGAACAGAACTAAAGAACATGCTCAGAGTAAAAAGAGATTTCCTGTCCCATGAGAACTTAGGATTAAGACTTTGTCATTCAGATGTATTTAAAGAAACTTATCTTTCAAGTATGAGTTATCTACAGCAAAAGACTATTTTGAATTAAAAAAAAAAACATGGGAGAAAATTCTCCACCAAATTATCTTCCAGCTTTGCTTTGAGGAATTCAGCTGAATGCTCACTCTTCCATCAAAAAACAAAGATATGTTAACACCTTGACGTGACACACTGAATTTCTAGTTYATCATAGTTCTAAACTGGAATTAATAGCACAAATAAAAATCTCCTTATTTAATTCAATTTCTTTGATTAGCTATTTTAAATTTATCCAAGTAAATAAATGAAATTTCTGTTACCTTAACATTAGAGAGTAGAACACCATGTGAATTAAACTTACAATGACCTTTYAATGGCACTAACATCCAGCTTTTCATACCAATTGCTCAGATACAAGTTTGCACTGCAAGGAGGACAAAAATGAACACAAAAACTCCAGTGATGTCAATTAGCACATTTCTGGCCCACTGAAAGCCAGAAACTGCCAGATTTGATCCTAATGCCACAGATGCATCCCTGTTAGGAAGGAGCACRGTTCCTTCCTGGAGCAATGTAAATACAAAGAATATAAAGTCTTTAAACATCCTAGCTTTACAGGGCAGATTTACCCAGAGAAAAAGTGCTGTGTGTTGTTGAACTCAGGTCAATGCATGCCTGATTGTTAAGGTGCTGAAGAGTAAATGGTAGAGACAAGGGTATTTAGGCAGTTTAAAGCTATCTAAAGTATATGTGGAAATAATTTCAGCTTTTCCAAAATAGTCCTCTGCTTGTTTATTTTCTGAGAATGATTTCTTATAATGGCTTTATTCTCAAATTTTTAGGTACAGTTATCAGGAAAAATAACAACATTTAATTTTTTAAAATTCATATACCTGGTTAGTAGCTTACCATGATTTTACTTAATTTTACTATTTTACAAGTCAGCAAAAACATGAGCTGGGTTTGGAGGCATCTTGGGATAAAAGGCAGCCTAACCAATAAATATTAACCTGCTAATGCTACTTGTACACATGTTATGTTAAATTTAAACAAAGCACACAAGTAAAGAGATGAAAGAAAATAGGTTTCTAAATACCGTGACTGTTGCACCGTGATGTTTCCACGAGTCGGTTGTTTTGGTCATAGCACGCCATGGCCTGGTAACGATAGCCTTGTCCACATTCCTTCACATCTCCTTGTACCTTCATTCCCAGCAACACTTCCATCTTACCCTCTGGTAAAATGCAGTCTGACCAATTTCCCACAGGCTGAGCAGTGTACTTGTCACACGGACAAAACTGATTCTCAATCAGAGGATACAACTGAGAATTTCTGCATTTGTCCTTTTTCTTACTTTTCCCTAGAAAGAAGAAATAGTTATGTTAGTGAGTTTGCATCAATTTCCAGCTTATCTCTCAAAAATTTCATTTAGACTTCTGTAACAAGTGCTTGCAACCACATACATGCACACACTAATATTAGTTACACTAATCTTTATTAAATTAGGTTATTGACTTGAATTTCTAAAGTAGTGGATACCTACAATTCGCACAAAAGCACTGTCTTTTTTAAGAGAAGCCATAATTTTTTTTGGATAAAAATGTTTGGGGACTAAAGTTTGAAAAAGTTAGCAATTAAATAAATACACTTTTTTTCCTCCTATTTCATCAACAGTGTGCTGTTCAGTAACAGATTTCTGTCTGGATCAAGYTTTTTCAAGTTGAATGAAATTGAAAAAGGAAGTAACATTCATCTTTGCTGCACTAGTACCTCCTTTCAAAATTCTTTAATTTAATCATCTCTTATCATATATTTGTTCATAATTACCATTCTTCCCCTCTAACAGAATAAGCTCCTTTGCTGAATTTATTTCTATTCAATTCTGTTCTTGTTTTCTTTCCTTAACTGGAGCATAGCCATCCACTCAATTTCCTCTTCCCATTAAATCTATTTAAATCATCTCTTTGATAAAGTTTGCTTAGTTTTCCTTCCATATCAGACAATTCATGTAAATTAATGTAGAAGTCTTTGCAAAAGTAGTTTWAAAAATGCTTGCTACTTAGACACTACTGTAAATTAATATTCTATAGCATTTTCCCTGCAATTCAAAACAAGGCACTGCACACAACTTTGCAGCATCTTTCATTCTTGTATTTTCTACTGCTTTTGTTTAGAATAGAAAAAGGGTACCTGGAGAAAAGCTTATCATTCTTTTGACAATACAATTTCTTATTAAATGTACACTTCTCCTCAGGAAGCATTTACTGGTAATAATTACGAATTTACTCCAAGTCAAGCTATATGAGTTAGTGTGGGTAACACATCRTCACAGAGAATGCACCATAACACATATCATAAAGCTAGCAAGTTTGAAGGAGTAACCTAAATTAGGACAGGAAGTATCACAAAGCCATAATAATGTGGTAGGAGAATATGTACTTTCTTGCTCTGTTTTTAAAATAAGAAAAAAATACTGCTAGTCAGTTTTGTTCATTTTTTTCCTTGTGGAAGCAAACCTGACATAAAGTTTACTAGAATTATTAGACAGTCACAGTGAGGCTTCTTGAAGATCATGAATTATTCATTGTCCACTGGTCTTCTGATTTACAGGGGGATGGAGACAGGGATAGGGTTTGGATTTTATCACATTCTTTCTGAGGCTGCTAATGGGCACCCCCCTCAGCTAGCTTCCCTCCACCACAGACAATACAGACTAATTGGCAAAGAGCACTGTGACAGAGGCCAAGCCTCACTCTTGAGGTTTCAATTATAATTTAGAAGCAGAGCATGGGTTTGTTTTTTTTTTCCACCTCATGCAGAAGAAAAAACAATTAAAAAAACCCCAACAAAACAACAGATTAAAAAGAAGTTGAAGAAAAATGATGTTTCAAACTGGAACAGTATCCACTATGCAGAACTAGGATAGGTCTATGGCAAGGGCATCACTGGAAAATCTTTTTTATTCTGCTAAGTAAAACCTAAAGAGGCTTCTTGGGACACAAAATAAGAGCATTATTACTTGTCTCAAGRAATAAGGCAGAAAATTAAGCAGTGTATTTCTTCATGTGGTCCTTGCTGCTGGATGTAGACAATGTAAGAATCTCAAAACAAAGAACTTGGAGACCAAACATTMAGCCAGAGAAAGGACTGGCTTAATCATAAATTTAAGACTTCAGCTARGTTCAAAAGAGGTAAACAAAAGCTTAAGGCTGAAAATGGTGATCTATAGCAAAATGCTGAAAAGCACTCAGCTGTCACAGTAATTCTAAACACACCAAAAAAACACCATCAGAGAGAGAAGTCTGCTTTAGCCAAGACCAGATGTGGGAAGAGGAAGGCAAGTGAGTTAACATCTGATCCTGTTAAGGTGTGACGATTATTGACTTGTCCGTCAGAAAACCTGCACAAACAAATTCAACAAACCCCAAAAAACCCTACTATGTGCACTATATTTCAAAAAAAAAAAAAAAAGTCATTCTATCCTCTCCCATCTTTTCTCTAACAACTTATCCATATCAAGACTCGGTGACATATGGCACGAGTTTTCACTCCTGGCTGTTGTTCCACCAACAGTACRCAGAGCATGACACTGGATCTGCTTTCTGCCACTGTGACAAACACTTGTCATAAGGGAACCTCAGAAGTCCTCAGGTTTTAAACAAAACAGTATCAATAATTAATAAAAGATGCATTATTTTGCTTGTTACTCTTACCAACAAGAGTGCGTTTTCTTGTCCTGACTCCTCCGCAGTCCCCATTACAGGGAGAAAATTTTGACCAGTTGGTAAACTGACAGTCATCTTGGCAGGGAATCTGGCACATCTGTGTTAAGGGTGGTAATGGGCCAGCGTATTTAAGGCACTCACTGATGTCAGCTTGTCCTCCGTCTTGTCTGCGACACGTAATTGCTGGAAGGAAACAGAGATGGAGTCGAGTTTAGCAATTTTTTATGAATGTCTCTATTCAATTAAGTATACAATCATCTACCAGAAAACCACACTGAAAGCCCAGAACACCTACACAATAACTTAATATTTGCCACCAGTTTTATCTTGAATGAATACATTTGGCATTTTCCACTTTTTAAAGATTTTGCTTGAAATAATTTATCAGGATTTGCCAGTAAAAAAAAAATACAGACAACTGTAAATATTATAAAGTTGCACCAGGTTATCCACACCTGTTATACCACTTTACACATTATAATTTTTCCTATTGACACAGACTACATCTCAGACATTAAAAAACTTGCAATACCATCTTAAGTAAATTAACTGTGTAATTTATAGGTTTTGTCAGCAGACTGAGTTTTAGAAAAATGGATAGACATAAAATTCAGAAGCATATTTGAGTTCTGGATACCAYTTAACCCTTTACAAGAGTACTGCTGCCTGATGTTCCTCAGCAATTTTTCATCTTGAAAACACAGTGTCTTTCCCAGGGAAGGATCACCAGCCAATATGGGTACAACTTTATAGAACAGGATAGCCATGTCCTGAATAAAAGTTTCTTAAGAAGAAAAACAAGTTCCTTAAGAAAACATCAGGTCACACAAAAATAAGGAGCTGGAATGTAAGGGTTTACAAAGAATAGGGAGGGCTGTTTCATTAATATAGTCTTTAAMAATCACAGAATGGTTAATTAATGTTAAGGCACCACTGGAAGTCGTCTGGACCAACCCTGCTCAAGGAGGGTCTGCCAGCACTTATGGCACAGAATTGTGCCCAGAAGGCTTTTGAATATCTCCAGGGAAGGAGGCTCCACAAACTCTCTGGGCAATCTGTTCCAGTGCTCAGTCATTCTCATAGTAATAATGTTCTTCCTCATATTCAGGTGGAACTTTCGTGCTTCAGTTTCACTTGTCCTAAAACCTCCATGAAGAAGAGCCTGGCTCCATCATCTTGACAACCTCCCTTCAAATACTTACAGACATTGACACGATCCCATCTCAGTTTTCCCAAGGCTGAACAGGCCCAGCTCCCTCAGCCTTTCCTCACAAGAGAGATCCTCCAGTCCCTTCATCATCGTTTCACCCTTGGCTGGACCTGCTCCAGGGGTTCATGTATCTCTTCTATTGAGGAGCCTGGAACTGGACACAGCACTCCAGGTGCAGCCTCACCAGGGCTGAGCAGAAAGTCAGAATCGCCTCCCTCAAWCTGCAGCAACGCTCTTCCTAATGCACCCCAGGATCCCACYGKCATTTTTGGCCACCAGGGCACTCTGCTGGCTCACAGAGTTCACATTATCCACCAGAAMTCCCTGCTCCTTCTCCACAGAGCTGCTTTCCAGCAGGTCAGTCCCCAGCCTGGCACCTGGGGTTATTCCTCCAAAGTGCAGGACCCTACACTTGCCMTTGTTGAATATCAGATGGTTCTTCTCTGCCCATCCATCCAAATTGGATCCTTAAGAAGGGCTACACAGCCCTCTGGAGTATCAACCACTCATCCCAGTTTTGAATCACCAGCAAAGCTGCTGAGAAGGTGCCCTACCCCTTTGTCAAAGTCAACAGTGCTCTATAATTGTTTCTCAAGTATATTTTTTTTAGGCATGGTTGCTGATCTATTCTATCCTAAGCTCAGTAAACYTAACTTCAGTTCCTTCCCCAAAACAAAGTAAGACTTATTATGCAGTAACAAGATAGGAAGCTTCTAGTTGTTTGTTCACACAATAGAATTATATTTATGCTTCTTGGCATCTGACAGCACACAGCAGACACGGTAGCTCAAGACTGTAAAGTAATTTGGGTCACCCATTGTTGCAGTAGCATTGCATCCAAATATTCTGTATACATGTAAGGAATGCAGCTTTTTATATTACACTCCATAATTTAAGCATAGSTCTTCAATTGTGCTGACAATAATTGCTTTATTAGCATGAATTTAAAAAAAAATCAAGTTCAGCTGATGGAGAAAAGGTGGGTTTGAATTCAGCATTTAGAAATAAAGCAGAAAAATGCCTCTGGGTGGGCAAGAAGAGGAGCAGGTGCCCATCTCCTCTCTGGTGACCATTGACACCAGGGAATGGCCTGAAGCTGTGTCAGGGGGCGTGAATTTAGGTATTAGGAAAATGTTCTTCACCCAGTTGGGAACTAGAAGAGGCTCCCCAGGGAAGTGGCCACAGCACCAAGCCTGACAGAGTTCAAGAAGTGTTTGGACAATGCTCTGAGGCACATGGTGTGACTCTTGGGGCTGGTCCTGTGCAGGGCCAGGAATTGGATTTCAGTGATCCTTGTGGGTCCCTTCCAACTCAGGATATTCATGATTCTATAACTATTTCCTCCCAGAGGAAAAAAAAAGGAAGCATAGTTAAGGAAACTTATTTTTAGTTGGCTTTAAGGTAATTGTAATGGTCTAGTGACCCATGATTTCTTAAAAAAGYTTTTTAGTCTGGCAGCTCTAAACTAAATTTCTGCCTCATGATTACTGTGGGAAGCTGAACTTGATGATCTGAATGYTCCATTTCTAGTTCATGTGCCTACTAAAACACATCCAGAGGTCCCAAGGGAATTGTTTTTGCCACATGTCTGTGGTGAAACACAGACGTGTGAAAGGGAGGGGGTTGTGTTTTTCCTGACATTCTAAGCAAACAACTTCCTCRATCCTTGACTGCCCTTTGGAGCAAGGCTGCCAGCACTTTTGTAATAGGCTCAGTACTGCATTAAGTTGTGCTTACTGGGGACTGACCAGCTGCACACTGTCTAATACAATTATTCTGTCAAATCCTATTATTATTAGTGCAGTTTACATGACAATTTTTTTTCAGATATAATTATAGTGATACAGTGAGAAAAATCAAATATCTACAAATTTAAAATCCATACYATTGGATTTCTAAAATTGCACAAATATGTTGGAAAAAAAAAGTGGAACCGCTATCTTCCACTAGAGACTAGGCTATAGCTTTGGATTCTTGTGAGATATTCTTCTCTGCTAATAGCATACATCAATTTCCCTAAGGAAAAAACACAGTTCAGACTAGTTCTACCATGTGGAAATTCACAGAGGTCAAACCTAAATCCTCTGTCTTGAGTCTGACCTTGCGATGCGCACACATCAGCAAAACTAATTGCATTATCTTCACTGCATTCTCAGGGAGACACAGACCACCATCTTTAGCAATGAAAACTTTACCTACCCAAGGGCTAAAAGACAGTCCACTAATTAGCCAATGTCTTTCAATAACTTCTTCAAAAGTTTAATACTTATTTTATGTCCTGCTTTCCCATCTAGTCCTTTGATAGGACAATAAACATTGTCCACCAAAGAATATTCTTTCTTTCTAGCTAAATTGACTTTTTCTAAAACCAATATTCATCTTTCGTAGTTATTAAACATTACTCCATGTGCAGATACCTACTCTGTCATAAATTTTTCAGACTCATATTAATGCATCTAATTTGCATGAGGCAGACCCAGGTGAAAAGCTCCCCTGRGGATTAACACTTTGGATTTCTCCAGATTAAGTGTCAGTTGTACTGTAGCAATCAAAGCAGGAAAGCTCCTCATTCTCAAGACCTAAATATTTCACCTTAATAACAACACAAATTAGAGAACAGCTTGGCATACTAAATCAATTCCCGAATCTTCAYTTTTATAGTGCCTGTCCATACCTATGCATGTCACTTCTAGCTGACAAAACCTAGATGACTCACTCTATATTCCATTTTCCTATTGTCATTTTCCAGATTCAAGTATCAATGTGAAAGTTTTATACACWTTATGACTGCCAAAAAGTGGGTATTTCCCTATTATTTGAAGCAGGATTTGGACAACTGTGTACAAACCATTAACACACTCTTTAGGCCAGATAACTGTCTTGACATCTGAAATGCTCTCACTGTTAGAGGAGTTAACTTTTCCACTCACAAGCTAATGTGGGCAAACTCATCCCATGCCTCTTTGATCAAACCTATGGTTCTTTAATTATATCCTGTAGAAGTCACTGAGATCGATGATTAACTCACTACACAGAGAAGTGCCTTCAACTACTATAACGGTATACTGTACCAGGCTAATTATTTTCCCTGTACAACCACATTATATTTATTACAGACATTAGCAGTAAGTGGAAAGAGCATGGTTTCTCCATTACTGAATTAAACACAGTAATTATTAAGTGAAAACATAAAACAAGAGTACAGCTAACAGAAAATTCAAATTAAATATGGAAACCATTCACTTACTTTTTTTTTTCTGGTATTTAACAACGATCATCTCCCAGAGGAAAGGTGTGAAATAAAAAGCAGTCTAAATTTTATAGACAAGGGACTTTGATGTAATTAAAACTTTATTGGATAGCATTGTTTCCACCAAGTCTCCACAGGAGACTGCAGGCTAATAYATTTCTTGTTGGCATAATGAAACACTGAGACTGTATTTTAGCAAGTCATGTCATGTGTGAGCTTATATAAAAACCTTTCCAGTGCTGCCATCATTAGCATACTTCACTGACATTTCACTGAGCTGTGAGATTCAGTGRCTCCTATATCTAAAAATTAGTTTATAAATGAAGGTGCTCCAATGTCTTGTCTTTTACAACACACTTGTGATATCCTGTTTTTCAATGTTAAGTATTTTTAGCCACAAAAACATTCTTTCTCAATTCTAGAAAGCAAGAATTATTTCAGCACACTAAGTTTTCTTACACCTTCCATCCATATTATCTATGCTATGTTTCATCTATGTTTATTTCTTTCTTTGTGGGACAYAGCAGACTAGACTCTGTGCAACAAAATGTTCCTACCACAAAGTATCTTTGTGGACCACACAAAAAAGGACCACATGCTAACATTATTGAGAAAAGACAAGCCTGAGAGTTCTTTATGTTCCACAGACAATAACAATGTATTTCTGCCAAATAAAGTTGAGTGGAGTTTGTGCCTTTTTTTTTTTTAATTAAAAATTAACTTCTCGTGTAAACACTGCTTTTGAGCACTCGTCCGAATTCTTAGGACTTCAGATCCCTGTACTTTGCAGCAACTAAAATACAAGCCAGGCAACAGAGCACTCTCATCTGTTAAGTCTCAATGACATTAAAACAGTAGTTTATAGCCCTGTGAAGGGCAGCACTCCATGATTTTGACTTCTCTTTCTTGTGCTTTAAATAAGGGTATGAAATACCCACACCAGAAAAATCCCCTGTCTCCAWAAGCAATGCCTGGAGAGGAAGGCTGCTGTCCCTGTTCAGCTCTGGAGCAAGAAAAGGGCTTTTGACSACTGTTCTGCCTTTGAGCCTCCCCACGGCTCAAAAAAGCCCCCAAGGCTTCCCTGTGCTCATGGCCATCCTGGGAAGCTTCTTCCCATTCCTCTTCAAATAACCACACACACCCTGTGCATGAAGAATATCAAGAGCTCGAGACCAGATCTTTAATAAAGGCCAATTCCCAGTGACATCAAGTACAGCTGTTCAGGTATTTGATAGCCGGGTTACTTTGACTTCTGTTTAAATTTACAAATAACCTTSCTCTTGCCATTACAGAATATGCTGACAGATTTTACAGTTTTTATCCCATTCTTCCTACAAAACTCTGAGAAAGATTCATGGTGGCAAGGACTGCAGGCTGTGCATTCTTCTGCAAATCTCCTTTTGGTCGCAGGGATAGCCCTCACCATGTGCATCCATCCATATATGTCATGATGTGATTRGGCTACTGCAGTTTGGACACTCGAGCTTCTCATATTCTACATGACCTCCTCACTACCACTGGGATTCAGTCCAACAAGCTCTGCTTAAATTTGCAGGAGCTACTGGCAAAACAAGTTTTAGTAACTTTCTTAAATTTTCCTCGCACAATTCAAAAGGGATTTGAGCTGTATTTCTAGGTTCCTTCACAAGTCACTGAGGCTGAGATGTACTAAAACAGATTGAAGATACAACATAACACACACTTGCTTAAGTGTTCACAATTTCAAATTYCATTTTAACATCTCATTGAGCAGACTACTATTCTGAAGTAGTGATATGATTCAGATTTTAATTCACCATAGGAATTCAGCACAATTGTCATGACCACCAGCCTTCTTCAAATAAAGTTTGTGACTACAGCAATGAATTTGCTGCTCAGTATTAAATGCTACTTTACTGTGCTTAGGATTAGACATAAATACTTGCCCATTATTTGCATAAATAGCTACCAAACATTTTTTTAAAAAAAACACTTATGAAGAAAATCTTTTTTAAAAACAAAAATCAGAAAGCACTAAGTCCTTTTATTCTCTTTTCTCTGCATTGACCCAAGTTATAGTTTTACTACATTCATTTAAACTGACATGATTTGCAACAAAAGCTTCATTATACAAGACAGATAAAAACAAAGCTGTCTTTAACAATAAATCACCATTCCAAACTTTATGATTCATCCAAGTATCTCTTCTTCCAAAAAAGACCAAATGTGATAAAAAAGCTGAAGAATGGAAGTGTAAATAGTAAAGCTGTGATACAAAGCAAGGCATGCAYATGCTTTAGTTACTCACAGACTCTTAAGATCAGACACCTAACCAGTCATTTTTAATGATTTCTAACTTCTAGTTTTTCCTTCTGATTTAATTATCATTCTAACTAATATATTAACAGTAGCAGACTATTTGGTTCAAAGCAAACTGCTAATGAATGCATGGTCGGATGTGCCTTTTCCCTGGTGTATTCCTATTCTTTCTCATTTAACACATTTACTGATAATCTGTGTGTTACAGTGTTTGTGCGTGGGCAATCAGATCAGAATTAGGACAAGCTGATAGCAATGGCAACATTCCCTTGCACTGAAAAAGAGGAACTCAGAACTCTTTCCACACAGAAGAATGCAATTACTTGCTCTACTGAGTATCAACACAAAATCAAAGGACAGTGCACAGGAAGCCAAAGGACAGAGATTATTTCWATAAAATTATTGTTTCACTTTGTCATCAAAAGCAAATTAACACAAACAGATGGATGAATGTGTGATTTCTGCATTCATGAGCACCAGAAACTTGAAAGAGAACTCTTTCTCAACTAAAAAAGAAATGTTGTTATGTCAACAATTTTCACAGTATGGTCAACATTGGTACAGAAATTACCAACAAACTGTTAAATGTACTGTTCAAAATATCTGTATTACAGYAGCAGCCATAAATGCAGTATCAGTTATACCAAATGGGTTTCATATTTCAGTGTTTAGCATTTCCTGATTTTGGGATGGCTAAAAGGATGTGCACAGTAGTAGCTCAGTCTTTTCTGTATCTACATCACAAAATAGCCCTTAAATAAATTATTTATAGCACTGAATTTTTTAATCATATATTATTATGCAAAGTTTTCCACTGCCTCCAGAAATTTTATTTTGGAGTAGCCAAGTATTAACAGGGAGAGGAGATAAAAACTCTTTCAAAGTCTTCCTTCAAGAACTGGTGAAATCTTTCTAATACTGTCCAGGGAAGAGTTCAGCCAGGCAAATGCTTGCTTTCTGGTCATCCTCCCTTCAGTGAGCACCTTGCATGAGATCAATTCTTGTGCAGGGGACCAAACATAATAATGTGCATCACTAAAAATTCGGACATGGCTATTTTGATGGCAGAATTTGAAAGGTAAGATGCAACAGCAAGCGTGTTGATGTCCTGTGTAGGAGATATTAAATGAAACACACTATTCACATTCAAAATGCAATTTTCTGAGGTGTGAAGTAAATGAAACTTTAGCTGATAACCTCTAGAATTAGAGAAGTGTGTTTTCCAAAGTGAAATTTACTTTTGTACAAAAATTCAACTTATACTTCCAGGTCAAATTCATTGAAAAGGTAAAATATTTTACTTGTCTCAATCTAAGGAAAAGCTGTACTACTTATTTTAACTCCAACAGGTTATCAGTTTACAGTCCTGAGTAAAATAAAAGATATGTTCAACACATTATGGAGTATTACAACACTGAGACATGATACATAATACACTTGAGTTTGAAACTTTGATTTTATGTCAATTTACTTCACTTACGTAAATGAGAAAAAATAATAAGCAAAACCCCTCTGTCTATAACTTTCACCACTGCAACAGCCTAWACAATATTTAGATCCCTATTTAGATATCTGGACTGAGGCACAAATGAACATTTCTTTTCCAACTTGAACAACTTGCTCTGTGAATTTTACAATGGAATTTATTCATCTGTCAGGGATAGACCTGACAAAAAGTGGAGCAAACAGAAATTTTACTCTCTAACAGTTTCTCTCAGAAACATTCACGTAATTCTATCAAAAACACTGGCTTTCTTGAGGCTTAGCTCCTCCAGGGGTTCCTAATTAAGGATTACTCATCCTACCACTTGACCACATTACACTGGAGAGCTGCTTCCATTATATCTGCTTGTGGGAACAAGATTACTGCTTGAATACATAATCTTTCACAAGATCGAACTCTGTGTAGTACCAAAGGGAAATTCTGCCAGTCTGTTTTATCAGATTTGAAAACTACATGCCCATTAATTTCAAAATCATGTATTATTCTCTATATGTGTGCCCTGTGCATGATTGGAATTACATTAAAAAAGAAAAAAAAACCAAAAAACTCTCATGACACAAAAAGAATAATAAAATCCAATCTGCATGCACTATTATTAGCTATCTTTTTTATTAACTGACTTCAAGGCAAAGYCAAGAGATTTAGGTACCACCATGCAAACACAGAAGACAACAACACTTTGTACTATCGGAATTCTTACCATCAAAGACAGAAATCTTATTTTCTCAGTGTGTAATCTGAAWGCATCCTCCAGAGCTGCTCGAAATAGATTCCATTGTGATAGACCTTTGAAATAATTACCACAGCCAGAAGTCTTTTGTATTAGCAGGCAATGCCTCCAGGTTTCATTTTGTGGTAAGCTCTTAATTGATCTCCCGTAACACTTTCTGAGTAAGTGGTAGGAGCTACCAGCTTAAGATTTACTCCATAACTTTTTAAGTATACCGTGACCTCCTTTAACACTGCAAGGAAGTTAATGACCTGAACATTTCGCTTCTGCAGTTAGCAATGTCCTTCCTCAGGGATGGCACAATCTGCTGAGCCAAGAGTGCTTTAACAAATAGAAGTTTGCACTCAGAAACAACAAAGGAGAAAAACCTTCCTGGAATTCAAGGTTGACCAGTAGTTCAAAACAATTCAATTACTGTAACACAGTAAATAGGAATGCAATTATTTTCACACTGAATGTATTTAATGCACCTAAAAAGCCCTTATTCAGCTATCCTTAACAGAGACACACATACACAATTCTGTTAAARCCACAAAATTCTCTATGAAGACAAGTGACAGCAAAACTTTATTTGGATGCAAAAATTATTTGCTATTATATAGCAATGGTGCAAAAATGTCTGGTTCATTGGGCTCAAAGGGTCAGTGGTTTAGAAGTCCAACCAAAAGCTGTTTAAGACTGTTTCACCTCAGTGGTTAATTCCAGGCACAATTCTGTTTAGCCTCTTTAACAGCCTGTACAGAAAGCATTATCAGCAAGTTTGAGGACAATGGCAGTTCGAGCAGTCAGTGCCTACCTGGAAGTGCTGCAATTCAAAGGACCTTGACAACCTGGAGAAATGGGCTGGCACTGGACTTAAACAGAGTAAATGCAAAGTCCCTCATCTCTCATGCTCCCATTGCTCTCTGCAACTACCTTAATTTGAGAGCATGGAGAAGAAACAATCTGCTCACAGAGATCCACAGTGAAAGGGTAAGAGGTCACACACACAGATCGCATCAGGGAACAAGCACCAGAGAGGCTGTAGGATCTCCATGCAGGCAGAGATTCCAAACATAGTGAGACATGGCCCTGAGCGTTTTCAGTATTTTCCTTTGCACAGGAAGATAGATGAAATTAATGGTAGGTTAGAAGGACTAAAATGTAAGGCATTTCCCACACCAGTGCATCCACAGATTTCTGAGGACTAAAGGACAGAAACAAAGGCTCTAACCTCTTGCTTGTAGCCCAGGTCCACAAGTCTCGTGTGCTCCTGGACTGTCCTGGCGCACGTACCATGGCACCAGCTGGCACCTGCGCCATTTGTGGGTCTTCCACCTGAAATGAGAGGGGAAGCAATCCATCTAAACCTTGCAGCCATCAAACCTGAGGCAGCAAAAGTGCTAGACAGCATTAGAAACCACCATAAGCTGTTGCTTATTTTTACTGACTGGTCACAGGCAAGTCACAAAAGAACCAGTAACAGTACCGTAAACTTATCCCTATTCTGTAAACTTTTTTTCTTCTTGTAGGATGAGGCCACTAAGAACACATGGAAGAAAGGAGGAAGCAAAGGTGGAAAGAGAAAGCAAACCATATACATTTTCGCAGATTTTGAAGCACAGTTATATTAACAGTGCCAAACAAGTACACAGTGAATATATTAAGACTAACACAGTTATAGAAAATATGAGAAAGGAAAATAAAAAATGAAAATTATACAGAACAATAAAATTGGGTGAATTGAATCTCTCTTTAACAGGAGAACTCCTTTGCTATGAATTTGTATCTGAGCATGCTTAGAGTATTTTATGAGTCAACAAAAGGACATTAAAATTTGAAAAGTGGATTTAACAAAGGGGCACTGACATCTCAAAACCAATGTGGACCAATTAAGTAAAGATAAATGTTAAACAGCAGCACACTCTAATAAACCTCCCCTCTTTCGCACTTTCTTTCCTTTTTTTTTTCCTCCTCTATCAGTGAAGCAGAGGTGTATTGAAGTTTCCAAAATACATTTCAGAGATAAGACTCCAGGGCTGATTTCCAATTCAGGCAATATTGGGATTATCCTTGGACAGTAAATACTGCCACTATAGGTGCTAGTTCTTTTCTCTTCCTCGGGTCTTTTCCTTCACCCCCCTCCCTTAGGGTCCACGAAAATACATGAAGCTGTTCTGCCTTTCTTGAAACACAGACAAGTCTTAAAGCTACCAAAATAAGGTAGGATGAGAAAATTTGATGATTTTTATCTTGTTTTCACAAATTTCAAAGCATATGATTGCAATGGTATTGTCACAGCAAACAAATTCCTTTGCTAAGCTTTGTTTGACAAATAATATTCCAAAAGGAGAAATAAGAAAGTGGAAGGAAGAGTAGGTACAGGAAAGTACTGGGACAGTGGGCTTGAGAGACTGCAAGGGTGCCCCAGGCAATTCCTGGGATCTCAGGATGCTGAATAGCAGCACCTTACAAATGTGGAGCCAGCCAAGAAAACCAACACAATGTGAATATGAGTCCACCACATAAAAAATAAAACACAGCAAAATGAATTCCCCCCCAAAAATGATAACAAATGCAATACTGCACTGCTTAAATTATCATTAATATAAACTGCTATGAAACTTTTACAAAGWTCCCTGCTAGTGCTGCAGATAACCCTAGCCCTTAAATATAATGAATCCAGGAAAAGTGTCTTTGCTGTCACAACTCTAAAATAATCCACAGTTGTTCACAGCTCCAGCCATGTTTTAAGCTATGTCAGTGGTTTTGCACCTCGATTTTCATTGCAACCTCCCTCTATGGGACAGCAACTAACTAAGGCACGAGCCAGCTGAGTGTGTGAGTCCATCTGTCGCAGCATGTGTGCAGGTCACAAAGACGCTAAAGGAAATATATGGAACATGTGTTTAGCATTAGTTCGTGTTGTGAAATATAAATGACCTCATCTACCACTCTCAGGCAACTCTTCTTTCTTATGTTCGGCACATTACCATGCAGCTCAGATACTRAAGGTACTAAAGAGATGAGGGAGTAGCAGCATTTTAAAATATAAAACTCTGACTCTCATTTTGACTATAAAAAGTTCTTGAGCTCTGTTTCTTTGGTGTTTGGAGTACTGATTTTGGTAGCTTCCCAATGCTCCTTTCGATCTTTTCATTTCTTTTAGTTGCATAGAATGTGATATTCTAATGAATTTGCAATGATAATTCTTATCAGAYGATGAAAGCAACACATTCCTTTAATCTCAAATTCTTTTCATTAAACTAAGCTTAAATTCTATTTGTACCATTGCAACAGAGAGCAGTTGCAYGGGAATTGTTATTAATAAAATAAAAAAAAAACCTTTTTATTATTTTGGCAAGWAAATGTAACAGCATCAGAATTTTCTAAACTTTGTCTCTATCAGAAACCAGATCCTGTTGTATGTCTAGACTTCCCACACACTCAGATGGATATTACAGAACTACCCAAACATTTTCTGAAGCAATGATGGCTCCAACTTYTGCAAAAGTCCTCAACATTCTGTGGTAAAGGTCAGGGCAATGCAGAGGACAATGGGCATATGGGGGATATCTTCAACTCTGGACTGTCTCGAGGCTTACAGGGACAGAAGGATGAAGGATATGGTAGGTTGAACAGCCTGGCACCAGARCTCAGCTCTCCTAAACATATAAACCTGTAGTTCAGCACTTTGGATAATTTAGAAAGGTTTTTTTTTTACATGTCTAGTTCAAACAGTTTCTAGGAATTTTTTTTCTGGAAAGTAATTCTTAGCTGCTGCAATGTTCTTGGAAAGGAACTGGAACAAAATGAGCCAGTGATTCCCTATGGCCCAACTGACTCTACGTATCTGTTCTGAAACCTTGATTCAGATGTGTGTCCCATTTTTCTAAATAGTACATGTTAGAAAAACAACTACTGCTAAGAAATGGCATTCCGCAAGCTTTAGAGGTAGTACAAATTGAAAAATCCRTGTCTGAGTGTTTCTGGTTGATTGTCTCACATACCTGTAGTTATGGCAGACAGAAGGAGCTTCACATTCCCTTTCCTCAAACAAAGAGTCTGGGCATTCCCGGCCACCATTGGCAGGGAGCTGGATGATGACTCGGTGACGGGACTGCTTCCTTACTGTGACACCCCCTGCAAAGAGTAGAACAGCTTGTTTCTACTGCTGCTACTTAGGGATGAAGCTAATTAGGGTAAAAACAAGATATTTGAACCAATTGCTATACTATTGACATGCTATTTTGCCCATAAGCAGAAAAAATAAACCTAAGAGGAGAAAACACTTCAATTTCAGCTCAAGGCCAGAAATTAGAATGAAAYGGAAAGCAGTACCAGCAATACTGAACAAATGGATAGCTGAAATAAATAAACTCTTCAAGGGAACAAAAATTAAACCAGCTCAGTTTGCTGCTGTACGTTATGKTTTGAAGGTGTCAGCTTGCCCTAATCATTTGCATGTAAAACCAGAAACAGAAATTCCACTCCAAAATTCCTTTACAGTTTGCAGTTTTTAATTATTACGATCATTCATTATTAATGATAAACAGTAAACAGTTCCTGYGGGAATTTTGATTTCAGTCATCTTCAGGTATTGGTTCTCAGGCAGAAAATTAARAGAAAAGCTATAGATCTGTATTAGTTCCAAAGCAATGCCTATGCTAGGTAAAAATCTTGGAGGGATTGGTTTTTTTTTTTTCACAGAGAGCAGTAGAGCAACCATTTGGCTGACTGGGCTGCTATCAGCTTTGGGTGGGTTATTGCAGCAGCTGCAGCCTGTCTGATCGCAGAAGCGCGCTGGACCACGGCCAAGCAATCGTAATTAGGAGYGAGCAGTAGGAGAATCCCGGCGGTGGCTCTCCACCACCTGGCCACTCTTCAACACAGAGGAAACCCTTCATTCCCGAGTCAAACAGCTCCAGGAGATGCCAGGAGCTGGCGCAAGGGGCAAGACAGACGTGCAGCCCAGCTAAGCTGGCACAAATGGGTAAACCCCATGAAATAAAAATTGTTTGTGTARTATAAAGAGAGTTTGACTCACTGAACAGACAAAACACCCACAGTTCACAAATATACTGTTTTATAGAAGCCTGCATGCTAGTTTCTGGTAAATATTCATGAAGATATCTTCATTGCATCAAGCACTTTCTTAAAACTCACAGAAATGGAAACACAAAAGGATGGAATTTTCACCCAATATGATCTCCTCCAATAAAATTATTTCAGAACGATCAATTAATACTGCTGAACAATAACACATATTTAATAATGAAGGACTATTTAATAGATTCAGATTTAACAAATTCAGTTACCTGCTCTTTTTCGAAGGCTATGAAGTTAGTCTTCCTAACCCCTTTTCTCATTTGTTAGAATGCACTAAACACTGCTAGGAATTATGGCAAAAATGCTTTTATGCTTGTGTCCTTTACAGAGCATAAAGAATTGGCCRTGACAGCCCGAGTCTGTATGTTTGATGTAGCTGTATCTTTTACATTCTGACAATGTGGTAGCTGTGAGTAATCACCGTGTCCCACACAGGGATTAGCACCCTGTGGAACTGGGGGAATTACACAGTCTGTCTGTAATAGTACATATTAGAAAAATGCCTCCCGTTAAGCTTAAAAAGAAAAACAAAGCATAAAAATTTGGCTAATATTTAGCCTGTCATCACTCTAACTTCATGTGTGATTTCAATGTAATAAAAATTCAGGAGAGACCTGCACTATTTTAAAGAGCTTTGCCAAGTGAATTAATTCATGGTGCTGGATTATGTTTAAATAAGACCATTCACATCAACTTTATTCATATTTATYATATCACATTTAAATAAAACCATTCACATCACAAAATCTGTTTATTTTTATAAACTCTCTTTCAATTTTCCTTGGAATAGAAGCAGCCAGATAAAATTATATATAACTGCATATCTACTTATCTACATAYTCATCTCCTTGTGTATAAAGACTCAGGTTTTTTTTGGTGAGCCAACAGCATAAGCTTAGGTATTTCCAAACCCAAAATATATAATCTGACAATTAAAATGTTACCATCGTACAAGTATTGATGTTAAGATGATAAACTGATGATGTTAAGAGATATGTGTCTWGCCTGTAACTAGCTATCTCTTTATCAGTGTAAGATGCAAATGGGAGCTTGTAACATTAGGCAAAATGTGGGGAAAATCCAAACAGATGCATACAGAAAATGTGTAGAAATAACTGTTCTTTTCAGCAAAATCTCTGTGTCCTCCCTGCAGCAGCTCGACCAGGTATTACATATCCTCTGTCAGAAAGGGATGTGTGTAAGCATTTTGCCAAAAGTGACTCCTAGTCTAACTCCCCATGTTTTTATTCTTAAAATCTATTAGCACACAAAGGATAAAATTACCTTCTTGACAAGAAGAAGGACACACTGTCCAGTCACTGAATGGAGTCACAATACAGTCCTTCCTACAGGGAAGCAGACAAGGTCTCACAGTTTCAGGTCGAAGGCTTTCAGGGCATCTAAAAAATAAATTACAAAGAAGCATTATCAAATAAACAAGCTCTCTGTACTGAAGTAGTGAATTGTGTGAGGTACTGAATGCCTGCTGAGGACAGTGCTCATCGCCCAGAATTCACCAGGTTGGAGCACAGACATAAAAACCAGAAGCAATTAAATACATGTGGTGAATGCAAACCAAACCTGGTGTATTCTGCACCTCTGGATTTAAATAATCATCATCCTTCACTCACCATGCCAGACTAAGTATTTTCAGGGTTATTTTCAAGCCCGAACACAATTATGAAGAAAAGCCATCTCATTTAGCTTAGTGAAATACATTTTCTGGTCTCATCACTTTGTCAGAAATATAAACCCTGGAAGGAGGCATATTTAAAATAAATAACACTGCTAACCCAGGAAGGAATAGGTATAAGCCAGCTGTGATTACAAGAGAAACCAGAAAAGGATTTAAAACTGCCAGATCAATGAGACTGAGAAAGACTGTCAGAAAAGGCAGAAAACCTTACTTGTTTTAGGAAGAGGYTTGATCAGCATATAAAAAGGATTAYTGGACTGCCACATATGGGACTCATTACCCAGGTCATTTTTCCCCATTCTTTGGGGATTCTGTCCTTTTCATCAAGGAAAAACAACTCTTTATGCTGCAATACTTGTTTCAGAATGATGCAACAACCCTCACAGAAGTACTGCAAATATTTAAAATCATTTTAAAACTGTCAATGCTCTAAAAATGTACACACTGTGGACTGTCTGAAGCATAGGTAAAGATGTAAGAAAAATACCACACCCATATTYGGGAGCTTTTGGATCATTACAGGAAAACATTACTATGACTAGCTTTTCCTCCTTTCAGTGCTGGGCAACTGGGACCAGAGGGGTGAGAGAGTAGTTTTATATTTAGATTTTTTTAAACAGCTTGGTTTGTGTGAGGCATCTTTCTTGCCAGTCCAAAGGGGAGCATTGGCAAGTCTAATGGTGAACTATCAAGAAAATCTATTCTCCATGGTCAGCAGAGAACTATGCCTGTGCAATGTGAGGAGGAGAAAAGCTGATTTGCAGCTTTACAGGAACATACTCTTCACCAATAATGCTTGTTCACRCTTTCACCAAGTTGTCTCTGCATTTTTCTGTCAATTCACATACACTTCACCSTGTGTGATCCCATGAACAAGCACCAATTCTTTGGTGCCCTCTCAAAATGGGATCTCCACCCTTTCTCTTCTCTCTCCTTCTACCAAAGTGAAAAAACATAATACGGTTACAGAAACACAATCTCCATCACCTCTCTCTTAAGTTCTCTCTTGGATTTTAAGTCAAATTGTACCTCAGTTCTTTGTGATTCATAAAATTGGATTCTACATGCAAGGTTGTATGAAATATGATCAAGTACACTTTAAAAAAGCCTCTGCTATCAATCACCTATATTGACGATGTTGTCAGGAATTTTCTCTAAGGTTAAAATAAAATATTTTTCTAAAAAGCAATGAACATTGGCTTACTAATGGCTTTTCTTGCACTGGCTTTTCCCTTAAAAAACTGGAGAAATTATAAGCATACAAAACAGTCTGAAATATACACATTCACCATTTCACAGAGAACTTAATCTTTCAGGGGCACTGAACACTACAATTCCTCTTCAGATACTTAGGAAAGGCAATTAGTTCAATTAGAACACCATTTCTATGCTTTATATTGTTTGTATTTACTATATGTGGCTTAAAGCGAAGTATTGATTTTTTTGCAGTCCTTACTCAAGGTCAAATTAAACAGAAAAGATACATGCTGGAGTCTGTAACTTGTGAGGCAGATAAGGCCAATAATATTGATTGTATCATACCACAGTAATCCTTTTTATTAAGGGGAGTTTAAAACAAGGTTCCTATTTACATTTTCATGTTAAAGTCTGGGTCTTTAAAAACAATTCAGTGATTTTGATGTGACAATTCAAAGGATCAACCAAGACTTCTTTTCATTTCACCTGATTTGTTTACAGAAGAACAAAACAGTCCTTCTCCCTGAATTTAAGGTCAAATCAAAGGTAGAGACATTTACAGTAGATTTTAAAAGAATGATAAAYCATTAGAGCTTTGTGGGGTTTTTATGTAAATGCATCAAACAAAAGATATAATGGTATCATGACAAAATAGAACAGCAACTAAATGCAGATAGACAACAATTTAGATTACTGAATGTGCAGACTTAACTCTCTACATTTCCATTTAAAGTAAATTAGGCTTAAATCTACTGCAGAATAAAGCAACACATGGCAGGCATCAAGCAAATATTTAGTGTGAAAATAGCTGCCTCATGAACTTTCTAAACAACCTCTGCTATCAGTYCTTCCAGTTTTGAATCTGTCCTGAGTGGGATATATTTACAGACTGCCAATCCCTACAAAGATATTATCAAACGCATTTTACTAGCAGCTAATCCGTATTTAACCCTGGTCACACATTAAACTACAAAACCAAATCACTGGGCCAAAGAAGCAACTTAAAAAAACCCACATAAATGGGAAAAAAAGATCACAAAGTTTGTCAAGCTAACGTTCAAACTAATGTTTCAAATTAATGATTTGTCAGGTTCCACTCTGCTACACCTCCTTGGTCTGGTTCTGAGAAGAAGTGGTGCACTGCAGATTCACATCACTGTTTTTGAGTGCAACTGCACTAACCCATACAGTTCACTGCTTCTTTGGAGGCATCACAAAGGTCTTGGAAAAGGTGCTGTTCTGCATGTCACACACACACTCCAAGAATTTTATCATGACTCAACCTGATGGTGGCAAGAAGCCAACTGGATTTAGTCAGCTGTCAGCAGAATCACCGCTGAAAATGCCACCCATAAAAATCCACAGTGAGAAAGGTATTATCCAATCCTCCTGTCATGCCAGTTTGTATTTTTAGTAGATGAAGTGCTCCCTCATGAGCAAACAAAAAGGGGKTTTTTTGCCTTTGCAAGCAGTCATTGGTGACAAAAATATAAAGCAGTAAAATCCAAACATCATGACAGCATGAGGATATTTTTAAAGATCTTTACTTTTTTGGTCCAACTTGTCCCACGTTGACTCTCACACAGATGACCTTCCTCGTCTGCATGCCCACAGAACAGGTGGCCTCCCCGTTCCAGCTGGCAGAGGAGTTGAAAGCAGAGACAGACGTGTCCTCTATGCACTGTCCCCACAGGCCGGTCTGCCAATGATACACAGTGCAAGAGTGCTCATTACAGCTGCGGGTTTCCTGGAGGGCACTGATATTTGGGCACTGGATTCCTCCTGGAACAATAAAAGAGGGCAAAAGATCAGTGCAAGGAGATGCTTTTTTTTTTTAATTTTAAAAAACTCATTCTACAAACCCACTTTGAAATTCTCTGTTATACATTATCAGTTTAATTACATGAAATAAAAGCTGTTCCTTCTTMCTCCTCTTCATATGCCCAACACCGACTTGGACTAATTTGAGTCAAAAAGCCACACAGAACAGACTGTTCATGGACATATGTAAGTCTGTGCCAAAAAGGATAACAAAATAATCATAATTTTTATAATACACTACATTGCTTGGAGTTATCTACAGCCTTATTGTTTCAGGGGTCCTCTAGAAGAAACTGAGAGATCACATAAGGACAGATGAAGGCTCTAGGMAGAAGAAATGGTTGGTTATTCTAGTTATGCATGTGTAAAGATGACTGTTTATGTCTTAATTCACAGATCAATTAAAAAGATTTTTGGAGCTCCTGTCCTAGCTCCCAGTAGATGTTTATACATGGTATGTCAACCAAAGAGGATGGCACAGCGGGGAATTTCAGGTCCAGATTAAGATCACAAAGCCTATTGCAGGTTAAGATTAAAATGCAAATCAAGTGCCAATGATGGTAAAGAAAAACTCAAATAATGCTATCTTTGTTGTGTTTGGCTTCAGACAGTATGTTCAGTTTACTCTATTCAAGCACTTCAAAACTACTTTGGCCTCCCAATCCTCCAGGAGAAATGAAGAGGTCTTTCCTACTTGAGTTGAGCACAGGCTATGAGATGTCCAGCCCTGTGAGCAGACACCATGACCACGAAATATCTGATGTTATCAGACACACAGAATCTGTGGTTAAGATTCTGGCCTCCAAGGAACGATGGGACTCCTATCTCCAACTGATGGAAAGGCAACAAAAAATCTAAACATTTTAGCCTTTCCTAAAACACAGGAAAAGTAAGAAAGACAACTGAAAGAGCAGCTTTTTATTAGTTAATGCTGATGAGCCATTTGACTTTTCTCTAAAAAGAAAATGTGTGCTCGCACCAAATGCATGTTGTAGAATATATTATTATTCTTTATATCCCAGCACTGAATTTCATATCGGCTGTCTGCCCTACAGATATGCAGGAGGGAAGGGTTTTTAAGCACTCATTTTTTACATCAAACAGACAAGTAAATGCAATCAAAGAAACAATGGATGCTTCAAATACTCCAACACAAGAAAGTCAGGGCACCAGTATAAAAATATTTTATACCCCAAGTCTAGATCTGGAGCAAGGATGAGAAAAGATCCAGTCTAATGAAACCATAAGATAAAACCCTAATTCTCAATATATTTCTCTAGGAATATTGTTAATTTCTTGCTTTTTTTTCTACAAATATGGATGAAACCAAGTAACAGTAAACATTGTATTAATTGAAATGTCATGACACAGACTAGCTAATCTTAAATTTCACAAAGGGGGATTAAAAAAATCTACAAATATATGAATGTAATTAAAGAATAACTTGATTTTTTTTTGTTTCAGAATGGATGCAACTCAACTTTATCAGAATTGCTTAAAATATATGCCAACATGCAGAACATAAAAATGCCAGATGCATTTTCCCAAAAAAGGAAATAAAAAAAAACAACAAATGGTAAAAGAAAATTATGGCCATGTAATAAGTTTCATAAAGTTATCTAGTCATCATCCTTCAAGAAAAATAATTTTCAGCTAACATCAGCAGATAGGAATATAAGCAAGGAAATTAGGAAAGTGAGTGTATTTTGAAGAGGACAAAAAAGTAAAGTCACAAATTATTTGTTATGGGAGAGAAAATTGACCCATGTGAGGAGTCTAGACATGTTCCCCACTAATTGGGTTAAAAAAGAAAAAAATAAAAGATATATGGAAGGTTAATAAATTAAGTATTTCAATCTGATGTTTGCTCAAGAAAAAACACAAGGGAAATATTTAAGGAAATTCATCAATTAAAAGGGGTGCATTTGGGAAAAAATATTTTCCCAGAATTGAATGCCACAGTCACCAGTTCCTAATACATTAGAGGATAAAGTGACAACTTAGGTTCAGTTTTGACAGCTATGCAAGAATGTATATTCAGGGAAAAAATGAGATTGACATTGACTAGTAAATGAAAAACATTGAGGCATGAATGTCTGCAGCTCAGTGGGAATCCAGTTCTGTCCAGAATAAACCAGGAGTTAAAAATCYRCGCACAGACTGAAMAAAATGTGGAAATAATACTACTAARAATAAAAATCAAATACCATTCTCTCCAGGAAAACAGCATTCTCTTGTGCTTCCTCAAATTTAACTAGGTACAGAAAATGCAGAAAGGATTGGAAAACTGGCAATTAGAAATGTCCTTTACAACATTTGTGTAGGGGTAATAACTTTAGGAGCATATCCCCAAAAAGAGGACAGGCTTGACAGGAATATAAAATTTAATGGGGATCACAGAAGAAAAATAAAACAGACATTTTAATTCATCACACTATGMGAAAAAGGGACATACAATAATAAATACATATTTTAATAATACATGATCAGATGTAAGCAAATATCTGCTTGGCAGTATTAAAATTATAATTTTGAGGATACAAAAAACAGTTGGAGCTGAAGCATTTAGTTTTGGGTTTGGATTCTTAAGCAAAGTAGACTTGGAAGTGAAAGACCAGCTTTGCAGAGGGACTTGCACATTGCTCATAAAATAGGTGAGACATGATATTGTTTCCTTGAAAGCTTTAACAGAATTTTCATATGCTCAGATTGCTTTTCTGCCTCATTTGGAGCTGCTTATGGGTAAGGCACCTCACTCTATGATATTCAGTGATTAGATTTTATAAATCTTYTTTGTGACATTGACTTGATAACTTTCAAAATTCAAAATACTAAACATTTTTAAAGCATTTAGGTTTATTTTAAGTAATAATTTTGATATCGCTCATTTTTGCAAATGCATATAGTTTTACAAATGTATTTCCAAACAGCTGGAACAATCTTCAAGTCCCATGGGAAAGGAGATGTCTGTCCTGAAGTCTTCTCCAGGATAGGATTGGAACCCCTGACCCCTCACTACAGTCAGGAACCTGAGCTGATGGTCTCTTCAGCAAAAGAAGCACAATAACATCCTCTGCCCTCGCTCACCTTTCTCACACAACTGTCAGGTCAATTAATAAGCCTGAAAATTCAGGTGGCACAGTTCCAAAACTAAGTGTTTTTTGGTGGTTTTATTTTTTTTTATTCCTGTTGCATGAAAAACYTCATGTCCTCCAAAACTTACTCTTTTGTGAATGAGCAATTTGCTGGTAAAGCAATTACTCAATTCTATGCTTTCAGATTTAATTACCAAGCACTTTTACTTCAAGCCCAAAAAATACAAAAATTAAAAACATGCTCAACAAGTGTAGGAAGAGTAAATAATTAAAAAACACTCAGCATAACTTCTTGTTTGCAACAATGAACTCAAACTGTACTGGAATTTTAATACGAATAAAATTATAAAGCATATCAACAATAATTTGCTAAGTGTTGAAACTCCTTTGATCCAGCTATTTCTTACACATTCAATAAATCAGTCTTGCAGATAGATGAGAAGAGCTGTTGGTCCCTGTCAAACAGAATATCTGATGACATGAACAACTGATAYCCTGTACTATCTAATTGTGATGTTTAGCAATCTGTGATATATGAGGTCATACCAAGTAGTCCTTCTGGCATTACACTTTCCTAATCTATGAGCATGTAATACCCACAGTAAAACATTGCCATGCCTATGAATCCCTGATCTAAGAGAATATGCAAAAAAAAAAAAAAAAAAAAAAAAAGATTTCTCTTTGCTCTCATTTCATTAAATTAATCTTTTAATTCATCTTATTTTCCTCTTTGCATGTCACTTTTTTTTTCTTTTTGTTTTGATTAGGTTTTGGGTTTGTTTTTGTTTTTTTGGGAGGATGGGGTGTTAAATCTTTACTTTTCTAAAAATCTATATTACTGATAAAACTCGGTGTGTATCCACAACATCAGTATTATGCTGTATGGCACCGAGTTGCCAGTGTCAATCTATGGTAGTGTACAATCAATGCAGAATCAATCCACAAATATATTACTCACTGAATAAATAAGATTCATTAGGTACTTTTTAATCTCAGGTCTAGTAGTAATGTGAAGCAGTCTTAGTGCACGCTACTAATTATATACCATTTATTGTTAGCAGGGAATAAAAAAACCCCAGAAATATGAAACAGAATACAAAACAAAAATGGACAAACCCTGCATTCAACCGAGATCAGCTGAGCTGTATATGAAGCGTCACTGGATTTATGCAGAACAACTATATGGTGTATCAGGTAACATCACTATGTCCTTTGCTGTCATTTCAGATTTTGAGACAGTGACTTTTCTGAGTTTCTTACTGTACCATGAAGATATATTTGACAGTGACACAAATGAGCCACCACTATAGGCAGTCTCACAGAAAGGCAAATTTATAAATCACTTTGCCTTTCAAACCATCAAGCTGAGGACAATGACCTCAGAAAAATATATCAAAAATGGTTATTGTGACACTCATTTCCACATCTYACAAAGCACAGAAAGTCTTTATCTYGGGAAGAGACTCCTTTCTCTCCTCTGAATGCAAGTAAATAAACCCATCCCAGATGTGCATGACCACACCCTGCTTGAGGCTCTGCAATGTGTGGTTTGACCAGAAGAAAAGGGTCTTGTTGGAAATGAGGAAATGGTCATGAGAGGGTGTAAAACTGAGGTCAGCTCCTRGCTCAGGCAGAAATCAGTGTGATGCTGGTGGAGCAGTTGGTATCCTAGAGCTCATTAGAAAATGTTGTCACTGTTATATTTTACATATGGTTGTATTTTTCCTGTGAATCTATTCTCAACACTGAGGAATTATTATAATACTATTGAATTACACCTAATTCATCCCAAAAAACTGTTAGACTGTGACTGTTTCCTGGTGGCTAGTTATGTTAACTCGATGGTTTCTTCAAACCAATTCAGCAGCATACATAGCTGGGAAATAAGAGAAAAAATAATTTCTTAGGTGTGAAATTACTTAGCTTTATTACAGACAGTTATCTGCCAACACCGACAAGAAAAATGGCAGAATCTAGTATTTTTCATTTTAAAGAGGAAAGAAATTGAACAATCACAGACAATACTTGATAAAAAACATCTAAAATACAAATTAAAAATCCTATTTCACGTGTATCTATAGATCCTCAAAAATGTCAGTGGGGTGTTCCTGTTTAAGTACCCGAATGAACAAGAATCAAATGCTTCAGATACTTTGAGGATTGCAGTATTCACTGGGTATGTAATGCCTGCAATGCTTTGCTTATCCTAGGCTTTTGGGATGAATGATTATAGGACTCATACTTGGACTCCTTATGTCATCTTAGAATAGAAATTTAGCCTTATTCATGGTTTAGCAAAAGCTTTGCAGATKTTTTTATTAATTAATATCCAATCCTATTATATAATAGGAATAGCATACATTTCTGGACAATATATCTATGTTTTGAGTAAAAACTCATGGCAGCATTATACAGAAATTACTATGGAATAGTTTATTTAGCCTGGTCTGTCTCTCATACCAACMGCCCAAAAAAGAGCTCAGAAATCCAAATTAATACAGCTGTGTGACTGTTTACCTGAACAGAACTGATAGCTGTTTTCAAAACTCAGTTTTAATGTGTAAATGGAATTTTTGGTCTTATATTTATGAGACTTGGAATTTTTAGTCATATATGATGCTTACAGAGTTTCCATCTATAATTCCGTGCAGTTTTTCTAAGTTCTGAATAGAACTGAGAATTGTATGTTTCCTAAAAAATGTTCATGTGAAGCTTCCTTTTATATCAATGGAAAACAGATGTTCAGATATGTGAATATATTCTGTGCTCCTAGAACAAGGAATGACCTCCAAACACCCAGTATTTTATGTTTTGGGAATACAGCTCATCTCACTCATGGAATTCTGGAGGTGAAAAATCATTCGGTTATTTMTCACGTAGCAAATGACTAACAGGCATAACACGAGTATGAGGAGAAAGATGACAATAACCCTGATTCCATTGAGGCATAAAAAATAAAAGTTAAACTTTTACATCTTGAATATAATACAAGAAGAGGTGAAAAGTACCTTCCAGCTAGAGTTGTAAAATTACCCAAGCCTTGGAAGGCTCTTTCATTTATTTATATACTCTCATTCTCTGGAGTTTGTACAGAGTGCAAAGGAGCACAGKATCGAAGAGATCTGACCAAGATGTAAATGCACTCCTGTAAACTGGGCAGACCTACCAGCCTGTATCCTTAAAAAAAAAACACAGAATAATCTCATCTGAAACAGAGGGCAAGAGGCCAGGGCTCGAGCAAAGCTGAAGCACACCACCCAGGTAATAAGTTCACTTTCTTAGCCTTACTTTAGGGATTTCTTCTCTACAGCCTCTGTGGTTTGAGATCCRTCAGTCTTCGTGATCAGACTGTGCTGATTCTGATCAGTGCACAACAAACATGAATGAAAACCAAAACAAGAAGAGTTGTAGAAAGCATGGAAAAAATCATCAAATAGCCGTGAACCTATATCTACCTAACTTATTTCTTCTCCTTTATAATCCAGTTATGTCTTCTCTTTGCATTTGCTGCAGTCACTGCTCAAGGACCATTTGAATAAATGGAAACCATTCACGAGTGAGGGCAAAAACCAAAGTCTTGCTATGATTAAAAACGTTAGTGGCGTAACATAAGTTAGCAATTTGAGGTARGAAACTACAAAACACATTGCTAAAATTTGAGCCATTAAAATTTTCATCTTTACAGCATTCAGAATACAGCTATCCTTTCAAACTGGACCCTAAATTGGGGCTTCTAATCTGTATCAGATAAATTGTTTCTATTGTTTAATTTTAATGGAAAACAAAMAAAAAAATATTTGAAATGAAATAGTAACATTATGAACACTAATAAAAATATAGGAACATTAACTGAAAGAAGAAAAATAAAATCTCTTCAAAACATCTTTAGGTACAAGGAGCAAATGCCGGATAACCATTTCAACAATTTTGCTACATTTAAAAAAACACAACTCCACCTAATAATTTCTTCCTGTCCATCAACAGAATTCCTTTGCCATTACAAAGACAGTTGAGAATTCTCAGTCAAACAGCAGCCTGCATGAGCGTGAGCCCTTACCTTCACCTGCATAGGCCAGGATGGAGCGGGAGCGCATCTGCTTCCCCTCGGTGGTTTTGCCGGAGCAGGTGTGCGAGCAGGAGGACCAGGCAGACCACGCGCTGAGCACACAGTCCTTGGGGCACGGCGCCTCGCACACCACCGGGACCGGGTAGATGGCATCTCTGCACAGCTGCCTGTCAACCTCTTCTCCTGGGAAAGAAAAAGGCCAGCAGCAGTCTATCATTTGTTAAATTAACTTAAAATGAGCAATYGAGTCCAGATGGGCACACAAATAAATTAGGTTCTGTTCTTCTGTATAAACAAAGTAAATAGATCTTTTACTAAAATTGTCTCCTCTGCCTCAATTCTAGAAAACCATGCTTGAACCTAGTATGATTCATATTTTCATGGAGTGAATACCAGTCTGGGTGGTCTTTAGGCTTTYGTTTTGTAATACATTCTTGATCCTACACAAAAACCAAATGTGAGTAACAGAGTCTATAACACAACTATGGAAAGCTGTGTACATGGAGATGMACGTGTAGCAATGACCCARTTTTGATCCACATTTGTGGGGGAAYRAGAAAAMYATCCTAGCTTAGCCAATTTTATAAYSCACAATTCATCCTTTGRATYGYAGTTAYCCRTCAAAACATGCAAAGCTGCAGTAAATTGCAGTCAAGTGTAATTTGGTTAGAAAGATYTTCATTTGTTAGCAAACCAGCAACAAATCACTCTTGGTGTCATAGAATTACAAAAAGATCTATGCATTTGTATTCTGTAGGTACACATTCCATTATAATAAAAAGATCCAGGCTGGTATAAGTTGGTTAATGAAATATTAGCTAATATTTAAGTAGCATGGTTACTTTTGTTTTCAGTCAGGTAATCATGAAACAACTGTGTCTGAGATCTGTCTGAAYAGCACCCTAATCACAAGATAGATAGTTTTGTGAGGTGACATGATTTCTTGAACAAGTAAGTTAATATTTATTAAAAGATGAATGAACAAATGACCGCATATTCTGATGTCAGTAAGTCACACGATAAATCTTCATGTTGGAGCAAATGATGGAAAAAAATAAGGTGGGAGAGGTTTGGAATTTTTTATAATTCTAGCCTTGTYATCATAACATCAAGTCATTACAAGGAACTGTGAACATATTGCATCTAAGAGTACACTGGACTTCCGAGGCCCTGATAACCACAAAGAATTAAGAAGCCAGTTCAATTGTAAACACAAAACTTCTTTCTTTTTTAATTATCTAAAAAGGATAAYATTTCAAAGCATCTCAATGCCTTTTGTGCTATTTGATTGCTGCTGTACTAGGGCATAAAAACTTCTGCTGAGTTATGATTCATCTCCTGAAACACCCTTGAATCTTATATGACCAAACAGGTGTTGTCTACATTATGCACTTTCTAAGATCCATCATGTCAACCCCTTTGTTTTAATAGCCAAGGTCAACAAAATAATGTCTTATCAATATTTGCAAAAGAATCTAAGTCTTCAATACAACAAAATAATTGTTAGATGTATTGATTAAATATCCTGTAATTGRATCATAAAGGTATCAGCTACTGTTAGTAACCACCGTGTGGATTCTGAAAGCTAATTCAGTGAGAACTGAGCATGGTATAAATGAAGCCAAAGATCTCAAAACACTGCTTTACCTGAGTCACCAATTAGGCTTTATTTCTCAACAGAATAATAATAATAAAATTATTCAAATACCAGTCAAAACAGAAACTACTTTTTTTTTTTTGTTATTCAAATTTTGCAGTCTTAGACCTTTTAAATAAGAACCTCTGTTAAACTGAGTTCTTGAAACTGGGWGGTTCTTTAGTGGTAAAGACATATCATGAGTCCCCAAAGTATTAACCAAATTCTTTGTGAAAGWGTAAAAAGATGAGGGCCATCCATTCAATATTATATCCTTTTAACCAGTGCCAAATATTTTATTCATACAGAATATTTAGGCACAACAGAACTACAAAAACATCAATCTTCCTTGGTTCTGAAAACCWGGGAAAATCCTGCAGCTCATGTTTTTAAAATAGCCTAAAGTAGTCATAGTCATCTGAATTATAAAGACCTTTGAGATCMAGTCAGTCTCCACAGCTATATTTTCCCATATTAAAATACAAATTTGAGCCCTGCCAAAGGCTTCATAGCTCTCCCATGCCAAATTCTGCTTCCCTCACTGGGCTCCCTCTTTGCATCAACTGCTCCCTGTTATATTGCAGGTCATCATGCCCTGACACCAGTGCAGGAGGGATTCCTTTCTGCTTCATCAGAAGGGCATGTGTTTGGTTTCAAGGACAAGAGACACAGGATTTTAAACTTCTTTTCCAGATTGAAAAAAAAAAAAAAAAAAGACAGAAAAGGAGTGAACCCTACTCTCAAATTGTTTGATTGCTAGATAAGACTCAATAAGGTAAACTGATAGGACACTTGCACCCTTTGCAAGAAATGCTACTATTACAATAAAGTGTGTTACAGCATTAATAAATGACACTTTACTGAGCTTATTTATCACCTAATGGCTGTTAACTTTAAACTCAAGCTGAATTTCATGCCACAATGAGAAAWTCTGTAATTCTGTTAAGTTAGTTTCAATATGAGTTTATACCTCAAATTGAAACCAAGCCTTCACTCTCACCCAAAATCAAAGACCCTCTTTTCTCCTTTGCTTTTACAGTGGAAATATTCTAAAGATATTTATCTTATATATTGACATTTCGTTTTTGTCAACTATCCAATTCTTATCTGATAAATTCAATAGCATAGAAATTTAGTTGGAAGGAACGTTTTATAATGGGTACTTCTTATCTTCACGGAAATATTTTATTTAGACTAAATTGTTTCTGACATTTCACTAATGATTTTATGAACAACTTGACCTTTGTTGCCTTCCTCTTTAAASTGCACAGTGTAGTCAGCTACCAGCAACCACTCAGCCACAAGCTGGGAACAATGYCAGTGTAAAGACTATTTAGAAAACGTCCCATTCGAAAATGTTTGCCATTGTGTGTTGAAGCAAATCCAGAGGAGGACCATGAAGGTGATCAGAGGGTTGGAACATGTCTCCCRTGAGGAATGCCTGAGAAAATTGGAGTTGCTCAGCCTGGAGAAGAGAATCCAACAAGACATTATAGCAGCCCTCCAGTACCTAAAAAAGGGCTGACAAGAAAGATGAAAAGGTGCTTTTTCAAAAAGCATGTAGTGATAGGACAAGGGGAAATGGCCTTAAACTAAGAGAGAGAAGATTAAAGAAGATTAAAGAAGATATTCTTTACTGTGAAGATGGAGAGACACTGGAGCAGGCTGGCTGTCAAAGTGGGAGAYACCCCATCCCTGGAAGTGTTCAAGACCAGGTTAGACAGAGCTCTGAACAAACTGTTTCAGTGGAAGAAGTCCRTGTCCATTGCAAAGGGGTTGGAAGCAGATGATCTTTAAGGTCCCTTCCAACCCTAACCATTCTATAATTGCATGATTTTATTTGAACATTATGGGTATAAATTTATGTTGCACAAGATTTGAAAACAGAACTCAAACATGACTGAAAAGCCTCTGCCTTGGGTTACTTATACTCCAAACAGAATGACAAAAAGTAAAAAGCAGAAAGATGAAAACAGATTATGACATTTCTGTCAAGAGAACTTTTCCCCATTCACCAGTTTATTGTTCATTAAAATCTCGAATTTAGAAATAGTCAAGCAATAGTCTAGCAATGCCTATGTCATTGAATATTTCTCTCTTAGGCTAGAGACACACATTTTGGACTAAATTCTCCAAATTGCACTTAAGGAAATTACTCCATGTAAAAACGGCAGGAGGCAAATGAGGTTTCGTTTTTCAGGAATTTAAAACGTCAAAAATTGTTTCAGCCTTCGCTGGCTTTTTTTTTTTTTTTTTTTTCAGATTTACATAAGTGAGGAGTGCTGAGAGGACAGTCTTTTGAATCCACATATCTTCCTCAAATAATTATGCTGGATCCAAGTAGAC
>NW_026623396.1:955389-1004035 GCF_030028575.1 Malurus melanocephalus
AAACAAGCACAAAACACCAATCCAATCAAACAAACAAAAAAAAAAAAAAACAGCCCTCCTAATGATTAGGCAAACTTTTACAGATGAGAGAGGTAGCTTGTGAATAGTACTCAGGAGGAACTGACTAGAAACTACAGACTGTATTCATATCACCATTCTTGTTTTATTACATTCACCAAGAAGATGATGTACCTGTGAAAATTTGGTGTAGATGCTAAAGGCTGGGCTAGACCACATTCTGTGGTTAATGCACTCGAATCATGTCAGCCCATTGCGTTTTTGTCTACTCATCTGTAAAATGTGTCTGATATTTAAGTTTCTTGTAAAATGCTTTAAGAAAGTTCCAATGGGAAGCATTCCTGGAGCTGGAATCACTAGAGAGATAGGGTAAAGAAATCCTCTTGTTTATTGTGCATCTTTTAACACAATGCATGCTTCAGTGCCCAGTAAAAAATTGCTGTCAAATTCTGACCTGTAGTAAATGGAAAGGCAAGTGCTTAACAGAGGGAAAAATGTTTTTTAAGCCTTAAAATGAACAGTGAAATTGCTGCAAGATTCATGAGGCATAGAAAACAACTTTAAAAAAATCAGCATAAAATAAAATTGCTGCTGGAACCCTCATAGTATGTCAATGAGCCTGGTCTCAGTTCTGTACKAGGAAAGCAGATATAGTTTCTGAAAGACTGACCTACAACCTGATATAAATGAAGTAAATTTTCACAATAAAATAAAAAGAAATTGAATTAAATCAAGAGAGTGCTTTGAACAATAACATCTAACATTATTTTTCAATATGCCTGTGTAATCAGTAAAGGTCAGGAATACCACATAGTGGTAAAACAAATTTTATAGCTGTATTTTAAAGTTCATAAAAGAAGTAATGACAGCAACTGAGCCCAAATGCTAAAACTGTAGACTTCAGATTATCTATTGCCTAGTTCAATTTGTTCAAATTTACTATCATATCTTCAACTCAAAAAAGCATCTCATGTCAATATCTTGTACATGATGTGCCATCCATTGGAAAACTGCTGGGCAGCTGAAATATTTTTGAAAAGCACTCCAGACCTCAACTTTAAAGCATTTSTGGGTGAAGAAGGCCTTGTCATTCTTTAACTGCCTTCAGTGATACCTCTGAGCATGGGGCTGCAGGAGAAAAATGCAGTAACTTCACACAACAGCAAAACCTGTGAACTGTGCTGGTTGCCACTGTTTCCTGCCTTTCCTGTGTAGAAAATAATCAACAGGAAAATACTGAACTGCCTCTGGTATGGGTTGTAAAGGYTGAAATGGCTGAGAATGTTCTTTATCTTGAACTCCCATGCAGTTTCCCATATGCATTCCTTTCACATGAGGACCTATACCTATCCTTACACTGACTCCCTTGTAAACTCAAAATGCGTCAGACTGCCTGAGGAGCCAAAAGAGCTGTGTGGACTGTGCCCATCAAGAACAAAATATGCCCATCTATATTCAAAACTTACTAAAACCAGATCTGTGCTATGTGCTCAGTCCTGATTTTCATTTGCAACTAACTTTAGCCACAATCACAGTTAGTAAAGCATATCCTTCTCCACCAAAAAGTCACCAGTCTATAACCTACTTGCCTCAAAGTTACAGAAATGTCATGACTACACTGTAAGARTATAGAAGCAGCATTAATGACTTTTACTGTCATTATTCAAAAGACAATGGAAAAAAATTCAAACATCCCTACATAAGAAGATGTACAAATTTATCCAAATGTGAAGTTCCATACCAAATTTTCCTTAGCAAKAACCTGGTCAACACACTGGATGATTAGTCTAATGCAAAATGGAAATGCTTCACGTTACAGAAAAGCTATCAAACTTAACAACCCCAGAAATTTTTCACATGCTAGGACAACTTATATCTGCAAATGAGTAATCAATCACCAGGATAAACTGAAATTATTGTTTTAATTTCTAATACTTCCTCATTTCTTTCAAATCACTCACCACYGAAGTTCACCATAACAGGAAAAATCATGCCTGCCTAACAAATTAAGTCACAACAAATTAAGTTTCCTTCCAAACCTTGGTGCCCCAGCACCAAAAGGATCAGAAGAGGTAGAGACCTACATTGTGAACTCTGCATAACATAATATTTTCATTCTTCCCTTTTGCATAATTAGATACTTGCTTATGTCTTCCTCAAGCTTCCTAACTGTACTTCACATTTATCAGAACTGCTGACTAGAAATTCAGTCTCATATCAGGACTGGATTTGTTTTGGTGGTTTTTGGAGGGGGAAGGCGGGTTTGTTTTTTTTTTTGTTTGTTTGAGTTTTTTGCTTTTTTTTTTGTTTGTTTGTTTGGGGGTTTTTTGTTGTTTTTGGCAATTTTGTTTTGTTGTCTGCTTTTTCCTTACACAGGAGGAATTCTCTGAGGTATGCTGTCTTTCTTAGAGCACGTGTCTCCAATTAAAATGTATACACAACTTCAAAAAGCTGMCCCAGATTTTTCAATAGGGAGAATATAGAAGTTAATCTCTTAAAACCTARTCAAATAGGCCACAGAAAGGGGAAATGATAATATTTACATGAAATTCATCATTTACCATCTTGTTTAGCTCAACAATCTTAAGAGTATTTGGAGAAAAAAAAAGCAGCACATGCAGCAGTATCTGACTGACAGAACAATTTTTTTCCCAGAATCAGTTCAATACTAGCAAATAACACATACTTTGATAGACAATAGAAAATTTTAAATGTTTTATTAATCCTACTATCCTTCATGTCATCTTGATGGTATTTATTCATATCTGCTCCAAAGAGAACTTTAATTTAAGCTAGTAAAATGGCAGTGTCTTTCAAAACAGCAGAAACACTGAATACCTCAGTAATTCTTTTCCATTAAGTTCCCAAATCAGCTGTTAAAAAAATAYGGAAAAGCAACGTTTGGAGAAATTTTAACCTCTCTAATTATCAAACATAAAGCAGTATTAACTACAATTTATGACCTCAATACACCCCACTTTGTTGACTCCTAAGTTCTTTAACAAACACAACGTGAAGAGATGGTGTATTTCCTCTTCTATTATTCMCATCAAGTGAAGCTTCTGCATCCATTTCTAATGTTCAGGTGCCTAGCTAGTAGCTCCAACTGTAAAATCAGTCACTAATTCCCTAATCACATTCCTTTCTCTCAATAGCTTTTGCTAAGTAGCATTTGCATTTAATTAAGTACATCTTAATTAGCTGATGGTTAATATTCTTGAAGTAATTTTCTTCTAAGAAGCCTAAGTAGAAAYGGCACTGATTTCAATGAAGACAAATACACTGGTTACTTACATCTGTTCATTATGCAAAAAYGACAGAAAGTTGGTCTAATAGTTTAATGATATGAAAACATTGCAGGATTGTAAACTGTTTGATTTGGTGTTTTGTGTGTRCAAATTTACTGTGGTTTTGGCTTCAATGAAGTACCATACAGACTATTCCTTACTGAAAGAAAAATGGTAAACATGACACTTCGGCCACTTACTCAAAAAACCCACTGTGAATCTCATAAACATGGATGTCTCTAATTGTCTTTTATTTTACGCAAAACTTGAGAGCACAAGGACAGATATCTTTATCTTATTTGCATCTTTACCCCGACTGCACACACAAACCAGTGACATATAGAAAAGGCCACTGACTGCTCTYCTTTCCCTATGCAAATACTGAAAGATACATATACCTTTCAAAATAAAATATTAAATTTTAAAATGTGGTTTTGGCTTCTTTTTTTTTTTTAAAAAAAAGCAAACATTTGGATGAAAAATGACTAGTAATGACAGGAAGAAATAGTACACAAAAATAAAATAGCTGGAGCATAAAAAACCACCACATCTGGTATTTTTCCACTCAAAGATAACAGCATGTTAACACACTTAAGAAAAATCATGATCTTTTTATTATTTTCTATTCCTTAATGAGATAAAATACCACATTTTATGAGCAATAACTTCTTGTTAATGGCTATGTGCAAATTTCTTCTTTATTCGCCATATGGGAAAAGTAATTTTGATGAGCGGGATGTCACCGGCTTCAAGAACTCCCACATTCATGCAGAAATATAATTTCAAAAATAGTACCTGAACACTTCTCCATAACCAAACCAGTAAATGAGCTCAGTTACAGAGTAGCAGTGTTTGCTAACCTTTCCCACAGCATATTACCAACTGTATTAAAAAATGCAGAACCAGGTAATCTCCTGCAAGTGGTTTGCAGGAGAGTCGAAAGATGTGAAAGCCATTCTGCTCCAGAGGTAGGACAGYTCTGGTTTCCTCCCTGTCGTTAAGCTCATCCAAAGTTTCAGTCATGCAAATTTCAAGAAAAATGAGTCACTGCTAAAAAATCCAGGTCAGTATTCCTTCATACATCAGGTAAAGCTTTGCACCATATATAAAACAGTTACAGGAATAACCAAAACCAAAATAACACTCCATGCTTTGAAATCATGGTTACAATAAAGGGACAACTCTGACAGAAAAAATAAGAATATATTTTAAAGATGGATATTTCCTGCTATAAATTCTTCAGATGGAAACTATCTTTGCATATTCTTTGCCTGTAACTTAAAAATAATGGTTAAAAATAATAAACTAACACCTTCAGATACAATATTAATGATACCATTAATCCCATTTTCATGTCTGGTAATAGCAAAACATATGTACTTCCATTTATATTAGAGTCATCTATCAGGATTACTATCATAGACAGTCTAAATTTGACAGACACAAATAAAAACAGGAAAAGCAATAGTATTTCTTTAGCCAAATAATGTTGTTTGATGTAAAATGCAGTGTCATTTGGCCAGATTAAACAACAGTATGAAAAAAAAAATATTCTATAACGATGTTGACATAAAAATGTACAGAAATCGGAGACATTTATCTGGAAAGAAAAAAAAAAACCCAAAACTAAAAAACATAGGTTTTTTTCCATTAAAGAGAAAGGCTTCTCATTAGTGCTTGAATTCTTTACTCAATGAGATGGAGAAAAGTGAAAAATAACTGTTCTTTTTTTTCCATCTTAACGTTTTGTGGTAACCACTTTGAAACTTCACATCTTATTCCTTTATCCTCTAAATTTTCACTGTACTTTCCTAGATATATTCAGGTTGAAAACATGAATTTGCTCACAAAGTACAAAAAAAGATTTTTCCAATTCTCCCTGTATTTCTAAGTGGTGGTGGTGATGGCAGCCACAGTGTCAGTTCCCCCAAGGATACAGCAATCACTTGGCTACCCGGGAGGGTCTCAGTTAAAAAAAAAAAAAAAAAATTAAAAAACCGACATACATAGATGAGACAAATTTCTTCACTACACACACCAAGGCACACTGAGGGTGTCTTGTAGCACTAACTATGGCTTAGAAAGTAACACAGCCTTTTTATCTCTGACACTGAGTGMATATTTTGTATTATGCATCAAAGACTAATGGAAAACTCTTCTTACAGATGATACCTTCTTTGATTCTTCACTACTTCTGATAGCACTGAATATTCAACAGCATGAAATAGGCTCTATCTGAAATATTAGTGATAAAGTCAGTAGTGCTGAAAAAGCCTCATCTGAATGGGGATACTGAAGAATTAATCCAAATTMATTAAACCAGGACTTGGAAGGAGATTACTTAAACTATATTAACATTTTGTATGGCTATCCTTATTCAGAATGAAAGAGAAAATTCTCGACAAATAGAATTAAGGCCATTTTACCTTTGAATAAGGGGATTCACAGACACATTTAATATAGTTTTAGTRATTATTTTTGCAGTTAATTTGGAACAACTTGGCAGAGTGTCTTCGTGCATATAAGCAAACTAAACAAAACCTGAAATATGATATGCCTTTAACTGAAAATCTCCTACACTTTTAACTTGATGCAATAGTACACTTGTACCACAGGGAYAGAAGTTCAATAATTCTAATAAAGACTCCAGCAGAGTACCCACACACTGCCTAACAACAGGAGTAAAATTTTCCTACTGCTTGACAGGTAGTTGAAGCATTTTCATGGTTCATTTGCTAATGTAGTCTTACTGAGAATGATAAGGAACAGAGAATACAAGTGTATTGATCATAACCAAGCAGAGTTGCCTTCTAGTGTCAAATAAGCCAATCAAATGTCATCTTGATATGAAAGAAAAAATAAGTTTGATGACAGGCTACGGTCCCATTGAGAATAAAATCAATGTTAGTCATGGGACCAAGTGAGATCAATATGTCAAACCAATAGGCCATTTTAGTAGGATGGGGAAAGGAGGGGAAAAGTGCTGACAGAGCTATAAGGAAAAAAGAAGACAGGGTGAACCTCAAGGATGAGATCACTTGAAAATTCACACTGTGTTTCTAAAAACACTTGTCAAAAGCACTAAGTCACCTTAAAAAAGATACAGCTGGTTCCAAGATCAACAGAGCATTCTCATAAACTTTTCCCAATCAAGCCATAATTCATATACTGGCAAAATGATATGGAAGTGTGACTTCCAGAAAAATGAATAAAAATACTTTGTTTGTTTGCAAAATGTTACAGGAGGTCTACTGTATTTAAAAGCAAAGGAAAATCCTGTCACAGACTTTAGAAACAGAGATGGTGTTRTTTGAATAGTGGTAACAGTAGGATTTAAAATACAAGGATTTGAAAATGTATTTATTTTATTGCAATGTGTCTTTTTGCTTATTTAAAGAACAAGATGTTTTATTAATCACTGGAAATTATTGTATTATGTTTTCACTACTCAGTATTCTCAGCAAATTTTTAACTTCATCAGATATGGACACACTGACTTTTAGCCTTTTGAAAGATTTCACAGGTATTTCATTATAAGTGCTATTTTATACATTTCCCTCTCCCATTCAATAACRTCAAAATAACCTGGAGAGCAAGTCTGGGAAGTGAAATGGGATGTCAATGACTTCAAACCAGTTTGATTAGAAAAGATAATTCTGATGTGCTGATCTCAACTAGATTAGCATGCAGGGATATGATTTAAGAATAGAAGCATAAAAAGGAAAACAGTAGCATGAAAACAATGTGACAGTTCCACTAATGTCAGTAGAATGACAGCGCTCACCACAATCTTTTCAACAACTCCCTACCCTGAGGTATTAATCTGCATATTTTCAGCAGCTACCTTAAATGGCCTGGTTTTTCAAGAAACACCAAAACTTTCACAAACTTCAGGCTTCTCCTTTTCAGCACAAGCATGATCCTTGGTTAGTAACTTTATATGTTTAAGCTGAAAAAGTTAAAAAAGTTGCATCATAAATAGGTTCATAAATACTTCAGGATTGCAGTACTTCCCCAGGATTTGGCCACCAACATTTTAATGTTATTCTTCTCTGTAATGCAAAARCTTAACTCACAGATTAAGAGAATGGTTAATGGTCTGCACCTGACAGAGTATTAAGTGAATTTTTCAGTTGGTCAATCACCCCCTATTGCACTACTGTGCCGTGAATTTGCAGCAAGTTTGCAACTGTGCATTCATATTCGTCATACCTCCTGTCACACAAATACACATGTAACTCAAAACAGGGTTTAAAAGAGTAGGAAAAATTATTTTATAAAGCAAAAGATGATTGCAAACATTTTCTTTGCATTATTCATCCAGCGGCAGCTAGCAAGGAGTTGTCACTCTCTATGTAATCTGACAGCTCAATTCCATCACAGTTAAAACATAGGACCCAAGAGGTGTAAGAGAGATCACTGCCACTGTCATGTTTACCCATTTCTGAGAAATGGTTTTTAAATTAATTTCATGGAAGCTTTTGTCTGTGTCCTACTACTGGCAGATAAAATACAGTCTTTGGAGAACATCTTTTTATCCATCTTGCAATGAATATCTTCTCATCATTACGAGTGGAAGGCACAGCATGCCTTTAGGGAGCTCAGACTGCAAATTAATCTTCTCTTTTGGAAACATTTTCATAGCTGAYTCCTCCCCAGAAGACTAAAACTAACCCATCCTTTTGACTTTTTCTTTCTCCAAGACTCTCAGTGTATGGATTCAGAGACGGAGCTGTCACCAAAGCAACCAGAGGTACATACCACTAAATTTTATAAACTTATGCTAAATTAAGGAAATAGAATTGCATTGTCACAACTAAACCAAAAATAACAGGAACTCCTTTGCAAGTATAGGGGCTTTACAACTTTTCTACTCTGTTAATAAGTTATGCAAGCTAATGTCCTAAAGTCCAAGAAATCTGAGAGATTTCATTGCAGATTTACATCTACTCACAGAAATCATTTGTATCCTGAAAACAGGGTTGCCTTTCACTACTGGTTTTCTAGAAGCCTCCCACAATACATAAGATGCTTTTAGTTAATATAATTCTTCTTTTTTCCCATCTTTAAATGAAAGAAATTCTGAGACATTCAGAACTGAGATTTCATATAGTTACTGCTTAATATCTTTCCTCTGGAAAACASTGCTGCAGCAATTTCCTCTTCATAAAATAATATCAGTAGCAATAAAAAATGTCCAAATAAAATTAGACCCACACATCTGATAATTCCTCGGGTGAGATTTACATAGTTAATCCACAAGTTACCCCCAAAACTCTCTCAAGAAACCGAACAATAAATGCCAGAATTAAAGCTGCCTTTGTATAATGCAGGTTTTTTTAACTGCATAATCACATGCTTATTATTTTTCCACTGGGTCCCTTCCTCCTTCAGTTYACAAATTGGAAACTCCTTAATGAGGAGCTATTTGGTATTTTTAGTTTTATTCTCTTTGTTCAAGTCAGGAGCCTATGTTTTATTTACCACATACTAATTAAAAGTGTTATTAAAACAGAATTGGCATTTTTCCTAAGATCTTTCTGTCATGACTATCAGACACCCACTAGTCAGCGTTATTTTCACAACATGGAAGATGTGACGGGTCAGTATTATTTATATTTCGCTGATGCTGAACAAAAGAAGAGCAAAATTAAACCCTGAAGAACAAGACAACTAAGGTTAGCTGTTTCACAGACRTTGCATTCATTACTACAAAATGGCCACTTAATCACCAAAGGAGATATATCTGCCTCACAAATGAGTGGCAGGTTCCGTGGAGAAAATGTCATGTTGGCACAATTAAACAATTAAATACTTCCTTSTGATGCATTCACATAAAGACCAGACCAACACTTTAATTTCCTAATGTTTGAAGGTAATTATATCAAAATACTAAATTTTGATGTAATATTTCTTTCAGATTTCTAGTTTAAAACAGAAGCCAAATGACAAATAGTGTTTCTGTGATGGATGTTACACTGATGCTGGACACTGCTGCTCCATCTGTCTGCTGATCTCATGAGACAAAAACAGAAGCAAACTAAAATTCATTGCATGACAGGCCTAGAAGTTATGAATTTTCTTTTCTTCCCCATTCTCTGGTTTCTTATCCAGCCTTGTTTTCTGCAGACAATAACCCCAGTCTGTCAACTCTCTGTCCTTTCCACACAGCTCTGCCAAATTCTTTCCAGCTGCTTGTCAAATCCTCCCATGGGCTGACCCTTAGCAGATTAAATCCCTCACCAAATTCATTCCTAATCCTTGTCATGTTTTTTACAACTTTGAGTTGTTTACTTGGTCTCAGGAATCTGTCCTTGAGTAAACCAGGGTCAAATCCTACCTTTCCCCAGCTTTCAACCTCCTTGCTTGGCCAGAACCAGTTTCTTCCTCTTGTCTTCCATGCCCTTTCTCACCAAGTCCCAGGTACAAATCTCTATTTCCCTCTGCTGGGGTTGTGGCTATGTAGAGTCACAGACTACCAGCACTCCAAAATCTGAAAGAGGTCACTGGGAACACTGGAGGGACTKGTATCAGTTGTTTAGCCTGATTTTGAATAATCATTGTGTCTGAGCATGTTTTAGTTTGAAGTTTCCTAAGTATTCAGTGAAGATGGTGCTTGTGCAGGGGACAAGAGTTGCAAGAATTGCAAACTGACACAGATTACACCTCAAGGCTGTAAGTGGGGTGGTTATCTTGTGAAATCAAGTACTTTTTGGCTGGTAGGAGTGGTTTGTCATTAATCAGTACTCAACACAAACCATGAAAGGTCAGACAACAAGCTGCTCTAGAAGTCTGGAARTACTGAGAGCAAAATTCCTATTTATTCTGGCTCAAAGTGACTAGCTCATGATGATGTTTTTATTGTCACCATTTATCAACAGAGTGGTTTCACAGCYTTGAAATTTGATAACATTTATTTATAAAATGAACCATAAACATGCAGGTTGTTGAAAAATATAAATAGGCCTGGGCTACCTTATTTTCTTAGATGGAAAACTGACTCCCATCAAACCTAGTAAGAATATACTGTCTTAGAACATTCTATCATAAAGATTAATGACTAGTGCTGTTGTCATATAATCCTCTGAGAAAATGGTACTTAATGTAACTGTAGCATTATTTTTATATATAACAGAATTAGATGTAAAATCATTTCTTCTAAATATACTTTATAAAAACATTTCAACTATTTTCCAAGAATGTTCTAGTGAGTTAATATGTTGACACATTAATCCAAAACCAAAGAGTTCAATACTGGTCTAGAAATCCTGTTTTATAATCCATCCATATCTCCATAGCACTGCTTTTTCTTTCTTGTTTCATAATAGCATAATTTGAAGTGCTACATGGAAAAACTGTCCAGCATTAAATTCTTCCATAAAAATCCCAATTGGTATGAAGTGTATCTACAATTATCAGTCTCTGTATTACCACGATGAAGCTTGGAGTCTAATCAGAATTGGGTTCCTGCACTGCAGAATGCTGCATAAATCAAAATGTATGCCTCACAATCCCTCCCTTCCAATTTAGTCATGAGCAGTTCTCGCAATGTCCTACTGGTTGTGCCATGAAAAACAAAAGAAAGTTACTAAGAATCTRAATCAYRTGAAACATGTAATTKCACTGTCAGGTACATTTKCAARATATTTGCACTTCCCACTCCAGCARCTTCTACTYYRAGAAGYCMAATAMATTTTGCACAAGTGCAGCATTACATTTTAGAACAGGTCAAAATACACTAAATTTATCTGACCACACAGTCACATTATAATCTATGATACATTATAATCAGAAATGTATTTTGGTAATTAAGTTGGCCCACCTGTTTTCACCTTAATTATATTATTTATGGACATTAATGTCTYATTAGACATTGTCCATACCAAGTTCAACTCTGTCTGCAAAAATTTATGATAAATKGGAAACAAAGATCTCTTGCACTGTCATAAGTGCTAATTGTTTACTGGACTATGCAGATGGAACTCTGGTTTTATTTATCCCTTTAATTGAAATCATCACATCAAATTACAGGCAAACTATTAAAGACATGGACAAAGAAAGTTATGTGTTTAATTCAGTCCATATAATTAAATCRYCACATATTACATAAAAGCATCCATTCTTATATGAAACTCAATAGTGACATGTCACTTTCCTGATATCAAGATGAGAGGCAAAAAGGAATTGRTGTCATCAATTAAATGTGACCTTTTATTGACAGAAGAGTTATCAATTATCAAACTATTCTGAKACTTGAATGAGCTAGTTCAAGTAGTACTGTGGTCTTGTTTTTCCTTATATTCTTTTATATTAAATAAAACAAACCTTGTTAAAAAATAAATGCCTTAAAAATCCAGTACCCTGAAACATAAGGGCCTGAGAATGTCAGTTTTAAGGTCCTTTAAATTGACTRTATTTTACCCTCAGTAAGAAATTCTTAAATATATCAAGCATCCAAGAAAGATATTCAATAGTTTCTTATGTAAGCAGAAAAATTAAAGGAAAAGAAGGAAGGACTTGGTTAAAAGTTTCATAGCCTGTGTTTACAGGAAGGAACAAAGTATGCATCTTACATTTGATTTAAATGCCTCAGATGGCCATCCAAAAAGCTGCCAGCAACAAAGAACAGTTTAAAAGAATTCTGTTGTGGTATTAGCTACATAAATATTGGGAAATGATGACTAATGCCCATWTAACCAAGTTCCTGTAAACACAAGGCACTGTGAGCTCAAATGAATTGTCATTAGCTACTGCATTTTTCTGCTAAYTGACTGCTGAGCATTGACCAGATTTTGATCTGGGCTTTCTTACAGGCATAACTGAATAATTCAATGTAATTTGGATTTGAATCTGGCTTTTCATTCTTTATGAAGAACTGAGTCATAAAGTGGCACAAAGTAGTATTTTCTTTTCTAAATAWTCATCATAAAATCCACCGAGTCTGATGGTTTCTTCATTCAATGCATACGGCTGCACAATAAAAATGGCAGAAAAAGTATATTCTTTATATGTAGGCACACCTATAAAATACCTATGCTCAGGTCCATTGAATCTCTTATTGCTTCCCATTATGAAAATAAATGAAGACCAGAAGCTACTCAGTTAGCATTTGATTCAAACCATAAATACACAGAAAGAGCCAATTCTGAAACCAGCCAAAATATTTTAAATAAAAATTGTTGCACCAGCCAAYATTCAGTTTTTCCTGAAATTTATTCTGTGTACTTCATTAGCTGCTTATTGTAAGATGATATAAAGCCACAGCCAAAAAAATAAGGAAGGAAAACTAGATATTGATCAGGAAAAAATAGAAGAAAATTTAAATTACATGAAGAAATTTTATAAGATTTATTTTAAAGTAAAATTCAACAAAAGAGAAGAAGTATTTCAATAATAAAGATTTCGAAGTCTCGAGAAAAACAATAAGGCAAATAAAACATAGGATGTTACAGTGCTGAAGTATGACATCTCTAGTCAATCTCACTAGCTGAGAATAAACCCAGATAATGGACAGGTACCCTGGAAATGTACTCTGCTCCATTTTGGTCAGTACAGTGCTTCAGCTCCTGACAAAGCAGCTAAACTGATTGGTTTGAAATGTGCCTGAACAAAACAGACTAGACTGCCTTCTATATCTTCTAATTAATACCAACACCACTTTTTTGCCCCCAACATTGCAAAGCAGCTAAAATTCAAAAATTTATATCAAATAACACTGATGTGAGTGGTGGTTTGAATTTGCTTTTCTGTCTCAGAGAACCAGGCCTGTATCACCCACTTTCATCTCATCCAGATGCCAGAAAAGAACTCATGGCACTCAGCTATATCAGCACACACTGCCCAGACAACTTCAGCAGCAATTTTACTACCTCCAAGAGTTGTAGGAATTTGCATATACACAAAAAAACTTTGTATTGCCATGGCTCCCTATTCAAAGGAGAGTGACACTCTCAGCTGTGWGACAGAAGATAGAAATGAGTCCACTGCTGTCTCTCCCTCTCTGTCCCCTCCAGGGCCACTGTAACTCAACAATTAGTGAGCTTCAACGAGATTCGGAAGAAATCTGCACTTCAAAAGTAAGATCTGTTTCATCCAGAGTAACACATGCAATGGTACAATCCCCAGTGTACTATAAAGGCTGAAAACTAATTTATTATTTACACAATCTTACAAAATGAGCAAGTCACTTCAGACGACTGTGTGAGGGTCAGAAAGAAGTACACTACTGACCCTACAGCCACAGCCAGTACTGGAGCTACAGTCTTCAGCTCAAAGATAAAACAAAAAAAAAAAAAAATAAGTGAAATAAGCATTTTGAAGATATTTGCATCAGTAGTTAATATTGAAGATTTTTGTGTCAGAAATTGTTTTGCCCCATTAACACGTGAGTGGCACTAACATGTCTTTTAACAGCGGAGAAGCAGCCAGCTTTCCCACTATGGACTTCAAAGAATGCAGAGGTATTTTTGAAACAGTATTCTCCATAGACTGTCATAGCTACAGAGAAATAGAGCAAAATCATCTGCTCTAAAAGCACTCTTCTGAGTGTGAACTGTGTTAATACACTTAATAATGGATAGTAAGTCTATAGGTATTTGCATGTGTGTGTATGCCTTGCATATATTACATATATAACATAAAAGATGAACATCAATTTACTTTTTAAAAGTCATTCTATCATTAGCAGAAGTTAATCTGCAGAATGGAACACTAGCAACAGATGTCTAATTATTAATTATGTATACAATGAAGGAATTCTGATCACTTTCTCTCCAGTCTGAGAGCTCCCACAGCCAAGAAGTGTTCTTTGCACCTAAAAAGCTCCTTTAGAAAACTTCCTGGATGATTTATTCATTTATTCTGTAAAGGCTCTTTCCATAGTAAAAGACTGAAGTTCCATGTATATAATAAAATACATCAAAATTCATTATAGCCTCTGCAATGACAACCTGGAGTACTGACTGTCACGTATTTTTCAGCCTAAATGAAATTCTGATTACTGCCCTCCACTGTGGAAAGAGAATGACAATCACAGGCCTCCAGCAATGAGATGGCAGGATATTGTTTGCTGTTGTCTCAAGGGCTGTAATGACTCTTTAGTGACTCTAAACTCCAAAATGAAGAGAGAAGCTAATTCCAATTATATGAAACAACTTCACAAACACTTCCGCTTGATTCTAATTGAGTAGCCTAACAGCCAGGTCAAGACATATTATCCCAACTAATTATCCTTAAGACATATATRAAACGATGCAACTGTGCACAGGAGAAGATACTAATCATTGTTGGGTTTATTTTACATTAAAGCTACAGATCTCTATCCATTTAGAGTACAGTGCTTACCCTGAAATATACACCACCAGCCTTTTCAATTTTATCAAGCAGAAGCCAAGGGCACAATACATTTTTGCTTTGATACATTTAACTCCCTTCATTCCAAACTTTTGTATCCAGCATCCAACCTTTCTTATCCAGGTACTTTGAGATTTAAAAATGGGTCGTAATTAATTGTAATAYAATAATAATATAATTATTATATTAATTATAATAATAATGATAATCCACACTCTTGACGTGACCAAAGACGATATTGCTAAGCAAAGATTAGTTCAGTTTGAGTAACACAGCAGTCTTTGGCAACAGTTAATGCTTTCCATACTGTTTTCCATCAGGGTCATTTTTACCTGTAAAACTGATATGAAATTCCCTATGTGCTACTAACATCAAAAATAAAGCAACACATGATTATTATACAAATTATGTATCCTGCTAATTGAGGCACAGTCTTTAACTGAAAATCAATCCCGTCTTTTCCAAGAAGTGCTCAAAATACACTGAATATCACAACACATAAATTTCTTATGATGAGTAACATAAACCATGATGTCTAGACAATGGAAGAGCAGCGTTCTCCAAACTTTACTGCAAACTACGCTGAAGCTGTGGGGCTTGAAGCAAAACTTGCCTGATTGTAAAGGGTTGCTCTATTGTGTTTTGCAGAATCTAAATGCCTGCAACAAGTGTTTGTTGAGGGACACCGTGGATGTTCTGCTGACTGCCACGGTCGGAGGCCAAAGTGGGAAATGGAAGGAGGCCGAATGGGAAATGCCTGGGAAGAGGTGGTAGTGTGTGTTTAGCAAATATTTAAGAGTTGTCTACAGGATTTTTAGTGGGTTGGTGYAGTGGGCGGCAAAGCAATGAGAGGCTTGAACAGAGTCAGCTTGAAGGAAAAGACTGCTGAGGTTGGTGGGTTTTTATTTTTTCGCTTCTACTGCATCATGGTAACCCTTCTCCGGAGAGAGTGAAGAAGAAGACGCGTGGTATTAGTGGTGAAGTACTCAGAAGATTGTTTACTCAGAGAAGGAATTTCAAAGAGCTGGAACAATTCACTACATTCCTCTCCACTGCTTTTATACTCTGTTAAACATGACTGAATGCACATCTTTGCAATCGGATAATCAGATCTTTGCAAAACAAGCCACAGTTGCAATTTGTTTTCTCCTTYCTTTGAAGCTTTGCCCAAACTCTTTAATCTTAAAGACTGACAGGCCAAAGCCTAACTTCTCACTTGTTCTGGGGCAGATTACTGACAYAGGCAATGGATAACGCCATATATTTAAAGCAATACATGATGCCACATAATGCAGAAAGACAAAGACTAATAACGGAATTCAAAAAGTTAAACACAAGTCTTCAAAGTCAAATTTGGCCAAAATCAAAGTCCATGAAGTGCCAAGACCAAATCCAGTGAATTTTCAATAGAAAGTACCATACACATAAAAGACATCTCAAAGTTTAATGGCTCWATTGCATACTCCAAATATACAATAAGTTATAGTCAATATAAATTACTATATTACACTTTAGCAAGAAATTAGGTTAGAAGTGTGAGAAAACAAAATTCCTAAGCTAACGGTAAGCCAAACTCACCATAATCTAGTAAAGCAAAAAAATAGACTTTTTGTTTTACAGGTAATTTTTTTTTTTAAGTATTCACAATTATTCAGGAWAAACCCTGATTTGTGATGAAAACGTATACAAAAATACCTGCAAAAAAATTCACTGTCATTGCCAGGAAATTACTACATCACAAAGAGATTTTTTTTGAGCTAAGGACATAAAATATGGTACATTCAATTTTGTAAGGCTAGGCTAAGCTCCTTCTGTGCTGTAAAAACGGTTACCAGTTCTCTTAGGTGTATGCAGAAAATAAAGCCTGCATTCAAACRCTAAGCTTTTTAATTTAAGCCCTAAAACTCAATTATGATGATATTCTTCAGCATGAAAGCTCAAGATTTAAATATCTCTATAATCAGTTCTTATTACTTCTGACCGATTTAATTTCAAAATATTTTGTGCAGCTGTTAACACTCATCAGAGGTGTCCTCTTACTTAATCCTCTGCTGGAACTTAGAAGCCTCTTACCATACTGCACTGCAGTCAGTACAATTATTTTAATTTATATGCTGCTCTAGACTATAATATTACTAATGAATAAGGAATATTCTCACAACAGTAATTCATGAATCTTCTGTAGATTAAAGTAGTCTGTAAGCCGCTTTCAAAATTGGCTTTTATGACTATGCCATGCAAGATCTGTTTTGTCTCACAGGGGATAATTGAATAATGGTGGGGTTTTTTTTGACCTTTTGAAGAAGCAAGACAGCTTGGACTGTCAACCCAACTCCATAACACACATCAAACCATCCTTTTTAATAAACACATTATTATCTTTCTTCCAGCTATACTTACTGCAATTCATCTTACTTTACTCACCCTTTATTTGTTTCTGGACTCAGAGGATCAGCTTTGTTAGTGGGATTACATCAGGGAATTCAGTCAAGCCACTGCAGGCATGAATCTATCTCTGTTTTCTGTTTAATTTTCTCTAAGGCATTTTGTGAAGCTTTGAAAACCTACACGGTATAAGTGAAGGAAYGCAATCGAAGAGCAACTAGAGGTCTTACCTTTCCTGACTGATACTAATGGACATTCACATCTACTGCAGACAGCTTGGTTTTTGGATCAAAGCTGAGAACAAAAACCTTGTGGCTATATTTTAGTGTCTTCTCTCTAGCTGGTGTGGACTGGAGGGAAAAGCACCCATCTTACCATCGCTGTTGATGCAGACGACAATGGGAACCTGCGTGCCAGGGCCACATGGCCTCTCATTGTCAGGAATGCATTCCTCCAGCCCCGTGATCCTCCAGTCATAGCACGAGGGCTCTTCACACGGGATGGCTTCCAGCAGGTGAGGRCAGTTTCCTGTTCCTCCTGTAGGCTCATTGGTGATGCGACGTTTCCTTAGTTTAAAGCCTGAAATGTCCATGAAAATAACAATTCATCTCTAAAATGCAAAGTGAAGCACTTTTTATCGGCCTACACCAAAAGAGTTTTGTTTCTCTTCTCTGTAAAACAAATCACAGATACTCAGCAGAACACCGCATTTTAGATAATTGGGTAGAAGAACTCATTAAGGAAKGACTAGAGATAAAATTTTACAAGAGATTCAACCGTTTTGAGCCTCCTTAGCAAGCTTTGCCTTAAATCCCTGTTTATCACAGTCATACATACTCAGGAGGGAGACAGGATAATTTCCTGAGCCTCACTCTTGCCAGATCCATCTCATCTAATAAATCTTGACTACCTTGCTGGGTTACCATTTCTCAAATATGTTGTTTATTTTCTTCTCTCTATGTTCCAASAGGGATGGATTATCAAGTGAAATCATTTTATAAACACTCCCTTCCCCTCCAACCCTCCAAAATAAATTGGAAGAATAAAAAGACTACCTTGTGAGAAATAGAAAGGCATGGAAATAAACTCACGTTCCATGAATAAATTTTCAGTAACAAAATAAAGAGATATCAATGCCATTGACCAAAAGCAGCCCCCTCTCTCACTTTCAGGATGGCACATTGAAAAAGACAGACTAAATACAGTCAGAACAAACTAATCAAATTAAATAGATTCAATGAATTGTTTCTTGTGTAATAACTTTCTATAGTTTCTGATGTATCTGATTGGAATATTTTAACTTTGGCAAAGATTTGTTTCTTCTCACATCTTTTCACRGTCTCTTTTATCAATATTCAGGCAGGTTAGTAACATACAGATTTTTTTTTATAAAATACTACAAGTAACTGTAATTTCTAACAGGACACAAACTAAACAGGAGAGTTTTCAAACACATATGCGCAGGAACTGATTCTTTGAAGACATGCCTCTTAATTAAACTACAATAAGTATTACTTTAAAAGCACATTTCCATGTATCTTCAGTTGCTGTTTTCTTTTTTCCTAAATTGAAGAGTTCATCCAAATTACGTGCAAAATGTTTAGTAAGCCTGACATAAAAGGCTCCTATAATTTCAAAAATAAAGAACTCAATATCTACAGCAACAAAGGATGCAAGTGATCTGGAAATATGTAGAGTGACATGCTGCTAAAAGTAGGAGTGCCTGTACAATTTTTACATCATTCTCTCGGAAGAACTGTCAATGCAATTATAAAATAAAATATAAGAACTTCCAGATAAAAGGAAAACATTGGCCACTGAGAAAAGATCCCTGTTCATGTGTGCAGGAATAAAGGCTTGCATAAAGTACATCCTAATACATTTCTATTAGACAGATGTCCAAATCACTCTCACARACCTAAACTTTGGCCCTGAAAATGTAGCAAATCTTTCAGTGATGGAACAGCCATGGAAATAACAGACTACTTGACGGTTGTACTCAGATGGGACTTAATCCGATAGATATGCACACTGAACTACTTTTCCCCTCTTGAATTGTACAAAGTTGGACCAGAGTTCCAAAAAACAGCTTTGTAAAACTTGCATTATTGCTGCCCAGACAGAAGTACATCCAACAACAGATCCAGCRAAACAAACACAGTAATCTCAGCTGCTCCTTCCAGCAGATATGTGGCTGCCCTTTCTTATGATTGTTTTCAATCAAGAAACCAAGTCTACATTCCCAGCTTTAGTCAGATAATCACTTCACAGCAATGACTGGGCCATTTTTTCTCATTTAMAGCCAGAAACCCACAGACTTCTAGCATGAGGTCCCTGTCACTGTGTTCATGCTCTCCTATTTTGATGTCAGGTTACTACAATCTGTTCTGCATGGCAATAAGTTGTAAAACATGCTGGAATTGAATGTGCTGAATTCCAGCACATATGTCATCAGTAAAACAGTGTCACACATCGACAGTGAATGGTCCCATCTCTTTGCCAGATCACGTTTTATGGTGAATTCTTGAGCTATTACTGAATTGTAAATTTTTGAGTGTCTTGGACACTGCACACCTCAAAAGAGGCTTCTGTCCCCCTTTTGAGACAGTGCCACAACTGTGATTTGAACACACAAAACTGTAACCCTGTCAATCAGAGAGGAAGGTTTGAAACTGGAATTTACCTGTAAAAACCCAAACCGAACTTGAGAGCCTAGTAAACAGGCTGCATTCTTGCTACCTGTGGTGTAACAGTATTGTTAAACGCAGCCCTAACTCAATGACCTTATTTTGACACCCAGAGGCACTAGATATACACTTCTTGGTACAAAATTTAGTGTGATTTCACAGTCAGAGGTTCCTAGTGTCTTAGGAATAGTAAAAAAACACCACTAAAAGGCTCTGCTGAATCTTTACATACCCTTCTTGGCCTGAGGGTCATCACAGCTTTCATAGGTGCATGGTCCCCAGGCTGACCATGCTGAGGTCTCGCACTCTGTAGGACAGGGAATATGGCACAGCTGGGAGGTGCTGGGAAGAGCTCCTGCACACAGTTTACGGTCTACTGGCCTTGAAGCTGTCAAAACAAAGTTAAAACATTTCTCATATGTCACTGGCAATAATCCTCAGCTCTATTGTGGACAGAACTAYCCCTCAGTCAGAAAGGTTGCTATCTCATCATTTTATCTGATGACGTGATGGAAAAATGCCTGCCTTGAAAAAAATRGGACAGAAGTCAGTTTAACTCTGCATGAAAGAGTCAAATCCCATCATGTGGAGGCGGAAAGACTGTAGATATTGCAGCACCCCCTCAGACAGTCCTTTCATTTTAGGGGTAAATTACGCTACTACAMCAATTGCTCACTTTGCACTATTCTCTGTGTAAATTTATGTCCTGCTATATCATTACTTCCTCTCTTAAGAAACAGAACAAAAAGCTGCATAAATCCCTTTGCACTTGTATTTGCAAAGCTATATGATACTATAACTTCAAAGGCCTGGTTAATTAACATTTAAAAGCTTATTTTTAAGCTACAACCTGAAACACAGCTAACGATGTAACAATCGTTTTTTTCTTTTACTCTAAAGACCATCAAGTGCACGCACACAGTAAGACTTGCTCAGAAGCAGCTTTACTCCAAAAGAGGCTTTGTTTCAGACATATATATATGGTTTGCATTTACTATATATATATATGTATACAAATATATATTCATTATATATATATGTAGTTGTAAAAAATGCACAAGACAACATATTTTTTCTTTAAAGAATTATTAATCTATGGAGACATACAAGAAGGCAGATTCCTCTGTTCTTTAAGGAACAATAAGCTGGGCCAAAATCACCCTTCTCCTCCCATACTTTATTCTTCTGACTTTCCAGGTCATATATAGAAGTAACAGGACAATTCTATAAGGTGCCAGAATAAGGTACAGAACTCTAACTGAAAATGTACCATTTAATTGAAAGCAAGACTTGAATTCTCTTTCATAATACAGGACTTGACAAAATATTACACTAAGCAGAGAATACTGGTTAGAAGGCAAAGTGAAGTCTGCCACATTACTTCACGTTGGTTGATTTGAAGAAACATGCAATTCCTTAACTTAAAACACTCTTGTCCTACTCTGAATTTTTTTTTCCAAAGGAAAGTTACCTCATTAATTTTTGCCACAACTTTTTATGGAAAGACTTTCAGATAAAGTAAATTCAGTATAAGATAAAATATCCTTCTGAAATATGAGATCAACAACTTACAGAATGTGAAAGTAAACATCAGGCTGTTAAAGTATGGTCAGCTTATAGACATGTATGTATGCATTTCCATTCAGATTTTCTAAGCAGATGATCTTTACAGTTACAGACAGAGAATCCAATGTCTTTTTTTTTTAAGGGGAAAATGGAATGAAAAATCCTCACCCTATTCTGCTTTTCCAGGCTGCCTCTTTTGGCACAGTTTTGCATTGTGTTGCTCCATGTAATGAAGGCATGAAGATGGCAGTCATTTGTTATTACTGCCCCTAGCTCACCARTCTCTTGAAACAAAATAATACAAAACCTCATATTCTAACATTTGCATAATGCTATGTTGGAATTAAATTTTATGACAGAACATTGAATTTTACAGTAAGTTTGACAAGCACAGCTAACATGCATGATAATCAACATAATATGCATGTTTGGTGTGGAAAATGGATATAAGTAAACATAATTTGCATGTTGAATTTGTATTGAATAGTTTCCAATGAAAAAAGAAAAACAGTAAGTAATTGCTACCCATACATTTTTAACCTTGATTTAATTGGGGAACTGCCCAAGTGCAGTTGAAATTAAGGGTCAATTACACCCCTGAGACACAGCCTTGCTTCAGGGAATAAAGAAAGTGTTCTGAGGAATTCCATGCTTCATCTTTAGCCCTCATTATGATAAAGAACTTATCATCACACTAGTTCATGGGATGTTACTCAGAAAAATACAAAGATCTTTAATCAGGAAGCTTTAAATAGCAGCTTTTTCATATCACAGGTAACAATACATCTCTAAAGATGCCRAAATGTGTTTGAAATGCTGCTTTTAGACCCTAAGTGATGTACAAATGCTATCTGTTATATTCTGCCTTTAAAACAAAAGAGGTAAACCACAGGACAGAAAAGTTATATTTCAGGTTATTAAAAAATGTTTTCATACTGAGCACTAAGGATGCATTTCATGCAGGATTGCTCAGAACTCTTTCTTTGAGATGAGAGTAAAATAAGAAAACAGCTTTGCTTGGGTGTCTTATGACCATCTTGTTTCCATGAATTTAAATGAATTTCTTTCAGCATCAAAATAGTATGATTGAGCTTAGGTTTTGATGCTTTTTTTTTTAGCAAAGATACTCTGACAGAAGATGTTGCTGGATGCAGAAATCTGCAGTTTAAAACCTTGTCTAATCTTTGTCCTTTCATACTCTCTTGTGGCAGCAAGAGAGATTTTACTTTCCTTGGAAGTGATGCTGCATGCTGATTAGACTTTGTGTAATACTACAAGATCTATGTGAAAACTGACCAAATTTTGGGCCAAAAATAAAAGAAAAGTTAATGCATTTTGATAACTTTCTCCTTCAATGTAACTAATAAACTAGATTCAGTTTTCAAGGAATTTCAGGTTTGAAGCTAGTGACCTAAGAACTAATGTAAGATTTCATTATTGTTATTTTTTAATTATTATTATTTTGTTATTATAATAATTCCTCAAATCATCTTTTATATTAGGAAATTTTAGCTGAGTATATTTTATATCCTTGGAAAACACCTTCTTGATTTACTGAAAAGAAAAAGAACTGTTCTCCTTTCATGCATTTGCTACATCAAGATATCAAACTCTCCATCCTTCTCTAAAAACCCTCAAGAGACYAGTGCCCAATAATGACCAGTTGGCAAAAACTGAATTTCCATGTGACTGCATCAGTATAAGCAGACATAAATTCAGATTTCTCTTTTGGTCATTTGTCATACTGGTTTCATAGCAAACAMCAGAAGGAATTATCTCCAAGACCTCTCACTCAAAAAAAAAGCAAGAAAAACCCAAGTCCAAAACACATTATGACAATTAAAGAATATATGTTCTTCTCATTTGCTATGTAGCTGAATTCTTTCATAAAAAAACATTAGGTAATTCAGAACCTTTTGCTCTAAGTGGCATAATTTCATGGATGTAAGCAGTCCCCTGTGTTTAATAAGGCAATAAATGCATATTTGCAGATGTAGAATAAATTTATGCCCATAAAGGAACTCTTCTCCCATCTTTATTCTACATCAAGGGTTTTAAAGGTACTCGGAATAAGATGACACAATCCACCTCATACACTTATGGTGAGAGAAAGTTCATGACTAAACCAGTTAAGGAGATGAAGATAGATGAAACAATTTAAGTCAGTGGCAAGTAAATGGCAGAATGACAGTGGCCCACAGGAAATCTGATTGCCACCTGCTTAACAACTACAACCAATATTCCTTCTTCCTCCTACTGAGCTGAATGACATGAGGGATTCTGGTTCAGCTAAGTATTACAAGTTCAAATTCTTACTGGTGCCCTAAATTGGTGTTTTGAACCTACAGAAGAACTGGAAACAGCAGCTATGATGAAAGCCACAAAACAATTCCCAGGGTTCAGAACTAAAAGGAAAAGCAGTCACTATCTAAAATGGTTCAGGAATGGAGCAGGGAACTGTTCCAGCATCCCAGCTGGCTCATGAACTTTATTAGACTGAATTTTGGCCTGTCGCTTTCAAACTGATCTGAAATTTCCTGAGAATGCTTAAATCCATGCAAATATCTCAGAGCTACATATACATGTTAATGATACACAAATAACCAACAGGCTCCCCCAAAAGGGATATTGCYTCTTTTGCATGCTCTTATTCAAAAGGCCAGGTTGGAGGCCTTAATTTACCTACCTGTTATTTCAAAAGTGATTGATAGCAGAGGTGCAGCACTAGCCTTCGACTTGCTCTGGGACTGACTTTCTGAAATAACAGGGAAACGCCACCATGAGTATATGAGAATGGAAGTCTTTAGAGCAGCCTTACCGAGACAGCATTCACTACAACCAACAGCAAACTAGACTGAGATGAAGGCGTTTCCCCACAGCATTATCTGGTGGGTGTGTGCCCTGGCTTTCTCCCATCCTCAAATTACTCATAGTTTTCTCTTCTATGAGGGGAGAGGGAGGATGAGAGGAGCAGCAGCTCTTCTGAAAATCTGTCGCCTAATGGGGAAACAGCCCAGAGCTCCTTTTTCAACTAAGAACCACTTCACCCCCAGTCTGAGCTCTTGAAAAACTGTTCTCATGTTTATGCATCCAAAGACTAGTTACATTTTAATCAGCTTTCAGGAGCCTGCAGAGATTACCTCCTGATGGGCTCCATGTATTCCTGTCACAGTCTGATAAGGGTAAATTTCACACCCGCCTAATCTGGCGAGACTTCACAGCCTACCAAAATCCTAATCATCATTCTGAACAGTAAGCTGCCACTGGTTTTATTGTTACCTCTCCTTAGCTGGGAGGTTTTCTTCGTTCACACTACGGYAGAGGCATCTAAACTTTGTTCAGCAGAGGCGATTTACTAAAAGCCCTTGGGCAGAGCTGATTTGCATTAAACAAAGAGGCTTGAAAGCTKCTTCTTTAATAAATACAGATGTGAGGCTGCAGAGCTCACAAGTCACACCCCACTGATCTGAGCAGTCATGCTGAAATGGATGTTGGCATTAACATTCCCCACAAACTCTACCTCCACGGCAAGTTTGAGAGTACCTTTAAACCACAGCAGGAACCTCAATAGTCTGCAGTTTGGCCAGCCCTGGACAAAATGTTCTATTACACAGGATTTGCATATTGATGTTGTTTTTCTTGAAGTATATGGCTTTTGTTTTTTCTCAAGTATATGGCTGTATTTATATATTTGTTTGTTTATTAATTATAAYGTGTGTTTGTATGAAACAGGTACGAAAGAGGATAAAATTTAATTAAAACCCGAATGCATGTAGCTTAATTCACTGATTTCTGAATCTATAGTGCTGCATTATTATGCAGAAGTAGATGTAACATAAACTGCTCAAGTGTTCTTTTAAAGCATGTAGATTACCAAATGAATTAAAGATTTTGTCTTCTAAGCTATTCTCTCTTTTCTTAAGAAGATGCACAGGCTTTAACAGTGCCAAGGAATAATCTCTTCTCTTTCAGTTAGGTAAATAAACCCATGAAATTATATTGCCTTCAAGTTCTGAAAGCTACTTAAGAACCTGACCAAATCAAGGAAAAAAAATCAATTCCATGAAAATGAAATCTAATAATATTTTAAAATTTTTCTGTATTGAGCTTACATGCCAGAATTCACATATTCCATCTGCACATCAAACAGCACAAGCAAGTTCATCACCCAGATGGACACACAAAAAAGTTTACAGTAGATGAARGAACCAAATCTAGGACTTCTGACCCACCTTTTCATGCTCTTTCTAATGAAAAGATATSTAAGAAAGATATTCTTACTAGCCACTAAGAAATAGTAACTTGCAGCTAGGAACCTGCATTTGCAGCACAGAGAATGAAACYTCTGCTACAGCAATTAAGCATTTTCATCTGAATTAAAAAATAGTAGTAGCTCACAAGAGAAGGCACTCATGACAGAAGACAATGGCTGTGAAAAAGCTCTGGAATGCTGACCTGCTCTGATTTCACACTGATTTAATTGCAATCAAATCAAATTTACCTTCTTTATCCTTGAGGCTATTTAAGTAGGAGAGGAGATTTTCATTAGCTTGCACACAGTACACCTCCCTGGTTTGAATGCCACCTCCACACAGCGCTGTCTGATTCCCTCGCCTCTTGTCCTGCTGGCTAAGGAGGGGATCCACACGACATTCTGTCCACTCAGTTGTCCGCCAGCCATACCTGGATTAAATKTGGTTAATTGGGGTCTTTAGAAATCATGAAGCCATTTTACACTGTGTTGAATTATACAAGCTGAAACACCTCAGCAACTTCATTAATTTCTTAAAAGGCCTGAGCAACACAACTTCTTGCACACAGAGGTGCATTAAGTCTCATATTTTATGTGTGTGGAAACTTCTTTTGCATTATTTCACTTTTTAAATCACTACTTTTCAGGAAGATCTCTTCTGCTCAATTCCTGAAATACACGACACATAAAAATGTTTTGAGGGAAGAAAAAGTTATGTGCATAAACAAATAGCACATGTTTAGATATGTAAACTTTCAAGACTGTGACTCAGCATTTGTTTAGAGCTAGGTAACTTATAGAAACAAAAGCCAAATTATCAAAGAAACATGAATGCTGAGAAACATAAGAGACAAAGAGTGAAAAAACCCCACAACAACACAACCTCCCTCTCCGCCCCCCCAATAACCCAGAAGCCAATTGTTATCTTTGCTGGGAGACACTGAAGTTTCTTCTGGATGTCAAGGTGAAACTATAACTGCAATTTTTTTATTATTACTACAGAAAAACTTTTCAGTAAATTATCTTTTTCACAGTTAAGAGGAAAGATCATTCTGCACTACTGAAGCGTCCCCGCTGGGTATCGAAGAATAATGAGAAGCTGGAAGCTTCCTAATCAGTGAATACACAGCAAAGATCTTTGACTCACAGTTAAAAYCCCGATCAGGATTATGAACTGCAAGAAATGCCACAGAAGAAATGCCACCTAACARGTACTTTAAGGCTAAATCAAGCAAAGTGCTTCCTAATGTGGCGGGAGATAAGGAAAGATGACATTTCAACTCTTAAATGAAATATATATACCACAGTCAAAGATGCTTAACATCAAATGATATTTCTCCAGAACCTCTTCTCAGTTCAATAAAGAAAAAGCACAGTTGGGACTTTAATATTAATCTTGATTAGTTGATAAGGATTACAGCAAAGTGCTCACTGTCATTTCTCCTAAACTTTATTTACTGTCACTGTTAGCCTCTCCCACTTCCCATTTGGGGCCCAGTACTGCCTTTGTTGTGCTGAATACAAGTCGCACTGAAACAGCCTGTTAGCTAAACCAAATGTTTATCACTCCTTTCCTGTGTTCAGCACTTGATCTGCAAACAGACAAAAAATTCAGAAAAAGTTATTCCCATAGACATGTTATACAGGGAAAAGATTGCAGAGAAATCAATACAATTAATTTATTTTCATCTTGCCTGAACCTGCACATGTGCAAATACTGCATTTTAAAAACATAAATGAATGAAAACAAAATATATTTGTTATTTTTCCTGTATTTAGAGAAGGAAATGGTTACACTACAATAGCAGCTATTTGCAGACTTTGGGCTTTCAAAAGCACTGAATAAACAAAAGATAAAGAAAAAAGGTAAAGTCCTACCTATTATTTCTTTAATAATGTTTGGCTGATATTCCATTACCAGCTCTGTACGCTTAATTGAAGTTGTTCATTTTAGTAACAGAGAACTGAAATGAACCAACTTACGTAATGCAGGGTGCTACACCATCTCCTTGAGAAACACACTGCTCTGCTTCTTCTAATTGTGGGCATTCRCTCTCACTGCCAACAGGGAGCTGCCTAATGGTCCGTGATCTCGTGCGGTTCCCTTTAGGGGTTGTCATGTCAAAGCAGGTTTTGGAGCAGGGGGTCCATTCTGACCACTCTGACACCTGGCACTCCTTCGTGATCACACAGGACTGAAATGTGATGGGCAGCTTGTCCTGTTTGCAGAAGCTGTAAAAAGAGAGCATGGCAATTTTTAGCACACGCACCCACAGAGTGGCACAAACTCCTACAGAAAAAGTGATGTAAACTGTAACACGAATGTCAGTAAATATTTTTAAAGCTGTTAAGTTTCAGCTCACATGTATTTGATCCCTAAAAATCAGCTAAAAGGGCTTTTGGCTAAAGTGACTCAAACCAGATAAAGAAGATTTTCTATAGTTAAAAATTACCAATATTGCCATATCTGTGAATAAAATTCAAATATAAATCTTCATACATGGATAGAAGTRAAACAAAGTAAATACATAAATTTCTAACTTCTCATCTTTTATTTTTAGGTATACTCATTTTTTCTTGGAGCTCTGTTCCAAGTAAGGGAGGATCAATAACCAAGATGACTAAAGATGTTTTTGCAGAGAACAAAGTATTCAATGTAATCTTCTTCTAGTTTCCAGACCACAAATTGTTTAAAAACACAATGGCAAACATATTGAATGCTTGGTCACTAATAATTTACTTTGTTAATTATGGCCACAGTGGTGGCTTATGGTTTAAACAGGGAATGATSTCTACCCTGAAGTGAAACTCTGTTAGCCATAGTCTTAATTTTCTGTTCCTTATGAAGGCCATAATTTAATTTGCATTCTCTATCTAATTGCTTCATTCATGCATTACAAGAGTTGACAGAAAGATTTTCTCCCTCTAAATCCCTCTGCAATTTAAAAGTTATATTCTAACTAAAAATTAACATTTCTATTTTAAAGTTTGATTCTCAACAGAAAAATGAGAAATAGGGAAGGTAAACTACAATTAAATTGAAAATAACTTTATCTCCTTAATTAAAATTACAACAYAGATTTTTTTTTTATCATGTCTGGTTTGGAATAAAAATCTTGTTTCTGAAGCAGTTAGACAGAAAAAAGATTTACTGGCACTGCAAGTAGCACAAAGAAATGCGCTGTTCAATACCAGTCCCATAAACTACACAACAAAGGCTTTTTTTTTCTTTTAAAAGAACACAAAATAATACAGAAAAATGAGTATTTACAGCTATTTTGCTGTATATGTTGCTATACAAAACTTGGCCCTGCCCATACATCCAACATAATTTTGAACTGCTATTTACAGTATTTTGTAATACTAGAACTAGGGGTRCGTGATGAAACTAGAGATTTAAAAACACAGTAAATGAAAGTATTCTATGCACAAGAAGCAGAGAAATTCTGTTTCTGGCTGTGGAGACTGACAGTGCGAGCATGTCCAAAAAGAGGTTGATGAATTTGTGAGCTATACATGGATACTAAAATGACTGAACAGTGACAGAGTAGCTATCATCCCTAATATATTTATTTTGGATATCAGAAAAATACAAAATAAATGCACTGTAAATACAGTCAGGTTTCATATTTTTGGTCTTTAAATTGCATCTACCTCTACACTGCTGGAGACAATAAGGTGAAGACACTGCTGGGCTTGACAGGCCAAAGGGGATTACTCAGTAGGAGTTTTTCTAATGTTCTTATTATGTCAAAAGTAGCGGTGGTAGGGAAACCCTAACACATGACAGACAGTTTTTATTCTGCTTAAGCACAGAAACTACATCCTGTTTGTGGTGAAAACCTCAGAGCTTTTGAGCAAACTGTTCTTTAATATCAGATTTTTTCACCTACGTGTAGCCCCATCCGGCATAGGACTATAGTACTGTCAAAATCAATAGATCTGTTCATGTACCTTTGACAAAACACTTGACAAAACTCATTCATCCTCCACAGATACATTTTAATAACTGGAGAAAAGATACATTCCTTATAGTTACTAACACGAAGAGTATTTGCAAATTAGCCTGTAGAACAGATAAAGCATCCATCCTTCCCTTCCCAGTTCCCATCCAATGTGGCACCACTGAGGGCAGACCAACCCCTTCACTCACACTGGGGCTGGCGCTGAGTGCAATTACAGACACACATTTCCAGGGAACATGCACAAAATTGCCACCACAAAGTAGCTTTGGTGAGGAGGGAAGAGACCATCTAATGACGTGTGACAGTCCATGGGCTTTACATCTGTTTCAAAACTTATTTGGGAAAAGTTTACATGAGAAAGGATAATGTTTGTCACTAATTACTTCCATATGTGGGCATGAATTGTACCACGTTACTAATTCCATTGTTTAGTTATGGTGCATAACAGAAATAAAACAATAAAGAATGYCTCACTTCAAATGCTTATGTATAAAATAAATCAATTTTATATTAAATATAAAATGAGGATGTTCTTAAACTCTTGTAACCAGAACATAAATAGTACCAGGGAGATAAGCAAGAAATAAAGTGAGTTATCCATTTATTTCAATATTTCCTTATTAAAATCATGCACCACTTGCAGTACTACATAAACCTCAACAAGTAACTAATTATATAAACCTCTTACTTTTATTCATACTGTCATATTACATTGTGAGAGGGCAGAGATAATTACAATTAGCAAAAGAAGAGCTGCACAAGCAAATTGGCTGCTGTTTCTTCTTTTAACACTTGGTTTTCTTTGAGCAAGTTAGAGAAACAATGAAAGCTAACTGGAAACGGCCCATATCAAGAGTTTTCCTTCATACTGCAGGCAGCAGAAGAGTATGTGTTGTACTCTAATCAAATAAGGAAGGGAAAAATAATGTATTTCAAACCAGTACCATTTCAGACAACACATAGATGTAGTGGGGAAATGAAGCGTAATGTATATAAGCACTTAAATGACACAATGGAAGGAGAAAGCAATCCCAAGCAAAACAAAACAAAACATCACAAGAGATGGATGGTCCCTAATGCCATTAAGTCAACATTAAACCTATTCCAGACCTCAAAGACATAGATTAGAGAAAAGAAGCAAAGAAAAAGGCACTGCTGTTTCAAAGGACAACTTGCAGAACATAATTACTGCTCAACCTCTTCTGAAGATATGTGGTCAAGAATTTGTGTATACTCACGTTCCGCAGCCTTGTTTTTGCTTCCACAGCAATAAATAAAAACTAARTATCATTTGAGAAGTAAAGATTGGAAAGTTACACCTGGGGATTTCAAAGTAATTTATGGGATAATTAAAGCTAAAGACATGGAGAGAACAAAGGTTGACACATAAGCCCAGAGCAAATCACTTCACAGTACCTATGTACAAATGAGCAAGTTGTGCAGTTGAAATAACTCTCTTCAGTAAAAAAGAAGCTTGAAAACATGTGAAAAATTAAGATTAGTCAAGAGACAAAACAAAATTGTTTCTAAGGTACCCAAAATTGCTATTCGAGAATGAAAAATATTTCTATAATTTTAAAAAATCAGGAACACTTGATTTTATATATCAATAACCTGCATGTCTGTTTATAATCTCAGTCTTTAAATATATAATCTTATCTTTTAAGTTATGTAGAAAAGTCATGGTAGAGACCATTGGAATTTCCTCCTCTACAAATTCAGCTATAAAAGAAATGGGTTTTTCTGATAAACTTTTGCAACAGATAAAGCTGTGCATCCGCATACATGAAGCTAAATGCATGGCAATGCATGACAGTAGGACTGATCTCTAAATTTATGCAGGATGAGTAGAAAAAATAAATCAGTTTTAAACTAGGCAGTAGGACTCTGCTGCATGAGCATACTCTGTGCCTAATTTACTTGTACAACTAAGGAATTTTCTGCTTTTGCTGGCGTTTCCTGCATATCATACTGGACTGGTAATTAAAACGAAGAATTAATGAGAAAAGACAAAGAGTAGCATCAGAATGCCTGGGAGGTTCTAACTAATAATCCATTCAGTCTGAAACCTGCCTTGGCAGTAGCAAATAGAGGGCAGAAATGGAAAGACAGCAAGTACTCGCTCACACTTCCCAAGATATGCTCTGTTTTTCCAGCAAACTGTGCCTTACAGACTTTTAGAACACAAGCTGAATCTTTGCACCGAAGTGTTTATAGTGTTCGCCTTCATGAACTAAAATAAATGCTTCCTAAAACTAGATAAGATTTTGGCACGTACATCACCTTAGAAACAAAACATTACACACCTTTTCACTGACCAATAACTATAGACAACTATTTTTTGCCTTAAAGGTCCTCAGTTAATTTAATTTTCTGGCTTCAGACCTTGCACAACTATATTCACTTTCTCTGCAGCATTTTTGAGCTTAGAGACTTCTATAAGCTCTTTCCTTGATTGTCTCTTTGTTAGGTTTGAGAGGCCTCTTTCACTTGGTCTTGTTTTATTTGAACACAGTTAAATCCTACAACTACAGAACCTTTCTAATGTTTGTSCAACTTTCAGATGAAAACTGGTCTGGACTTGAGGACTGTTCAAGATTTATGCTGAGGACACTCMTAAAATATMTGTATATTACTTTTACAATGATATRTAAGTTAATAGAAATAGGWGTCACAAATATAAGGTATTAAAAGAAAGCACCATTCTGAAGCTCAATTTTGTTCTTTTCCTGATACACTGCTTTTCATGCTCAAATGTAATGGAGCAACAATGTGAGGGTTTGCAATTTAATCTAAAATTGAACAGTGAAGAACATGTCCTTTACAATAAATTCAGTTTATTCACTCAGTACTGATATTTAACAAGAACTGCTATTTATTGTTTTTGACTATAACCTAAAGTAATGGAGCCCAGCTGGCAAGGTTAATACAAGCCAAATAGTCTCTTCAATAACTTTGGTTTGAATTATTTTTCCTCTACTCCTTCACCATTATCAACATTCAACTTTGGTTCTCACATTATCCACATTCAGCTTTGATTTTCATTAATGAAATTTTCACAGTTACTATTCCTTACTTTCATTCACTATACTCATTCTCCCACAATTCTGACATATTTCTTTTTTCTCTAGCTAATTTTCCATTTGATTACATACAGAGATTTCCATTATTCTGAAATGAATGACATGGCTACGGTTCAGGAGATTGATGCCAACATAAACTTTTGGCACTCAGGAGGAACAATAGATGTGTTAGGGCTTGATTCAAAAGRACTTACGTGAAATTTTTTAACCTTTTAAACTGAAAACCGTGATTTTTCAATCCTGGATCACTATTTGATGTAGGAGTGAATTATGTCCACAGACTCTTGGCTCCTGTGGCTGTAAACTTCTTTCTAGGTGTACCTGCAGTCCTGCCCAGCTGCTCCAGTCCTGGCACCACTCACCTACCCAAAACACTGTGTGGAATGCAGACAGCCCCACATCAGGGACCTCAGTGCAGCTGCCATTATTAGACACACTCAACAGACACCACACACAAAACCTAGGGAAAAATGCCATTCTTCCTCCTCTTGACTCTCTCATACTAAATAGTGTTACAGGGATTAGATCCTACGTGCCCTTCAAGACCAGGAATGGCTGTGGAATTCGAACCTGTTCTGTCTGCTGGGGATGTCAATCCCAGCAACTTTTGGAAAGGAACTTGATTATTCTTTTTGAAGTTCTGCTTGCATTCTCCACAGCAAAACCCCAACAACATAATCCAATTATGTTTTGAACAAACAAGACTGAAAGAAWGAATGAATGCATCAAAAATTTTAGAGGACTGAAGAAGTAGTAACCAAAAACTAGGCTAACTGCCTGGAAGAAACACATATTGAGKATCATAACAGGTTCATCTGTTCAGCAGAAAAAGGGAATTGCATCAGAAGGTTTCAGATCAAAGGACAATGAACATGCCAAGGAAATCCAGAATATTAAGGAAGAAGAGCAAGAACNAAAAAAAAAAAAAAAAAAAAAAAAAAAAAAAAAAAAAAAAAAAAAAAAAAAAAAAAAAAAAAAAAAAAAAAAAAAAAAAAAAAAAAAAAAAGAGCCCACACTGGGCTCCCTCAGAGCAGAATAATTTAATCATTTCCTAGCCTCAAATTCCTGCACACCAACAAGCATCTCTCACATCCAGCTGCATCATCATAAAACATGAGATTTTCTCTTGATTTCTTGCTGATCTCATGAGACATTGCKTCATTGAATACCATTAGCAAAATGGTCTTGTTTTGGAGTTATGGGTACAAGAATCAAGCACAATGTCAGGATGTGTTGCAATAAACTATTTATTTTCCATGCAGCTTGTTGGACACGTTAACCTCCAAAGCAAAATAATCTGATTAACTCTATACCATTCATRGACCACCAGTATGGATGGATTTTGAGAGAGACTGTGATAGARTATTTGGCCTAAAGTAAAAAAGGGGGTTTTCTCATAAATAAAATCAAATTTTAAATATTTCTATTTATTGTGCGATTACTAGACAGGAGAAATAACCGTAAAATTTAAATCCAGATTTAAATCCAGAGTTTAGATAATCCCATGAGCTACTCTGAAGACATAAAATTCCAYTTATAAAGTCTAGTCATCCTTGAAAGATTCAGTTTATGGTTGGTACAGAGTTTTTTCTTTAAAGAAGTCAGTGAAAATACAGTGCCTATACATTTTCCTAGTAGAATATGACAATGTCCTCATTCATTTTCCCTACAGCTGCACTGTTTAGTATTGGTCATCTTGCACATWGTTCTGAGTAACTGTTAGTACCTCCCAGTATAATGGGCCATTCTAAWCACACAAACAATGAGGCCACTTCTATTCATTCACAATTCAAATACTGTCCACTTCAGTGTTTTTCACAAGATTACTTTCCCATGATCCTTTCACAAATTTAACTAAKTCTGCCAAACAATTTTGAAATAAACAAAACCACTCAGGCTTTCCACACTACAGGAGAAGACAGAGAATACATAAAACTACTACTATGTCAAGAAAAAATATTTTGTTTAACAGAAGCAAAGCAACAAGAGGTGCTACTGTACCCAAACAAGTGTCAACAACAGCTGCTGTGAGGCTGTTGAAGACACCACGAGTGTCTGAGTGTCTGAGGAGACAAGAAAGCAGAAGTGTTCAGTGAGAGTGCAATCTTTCACAGCACAATGATTCAGTGAATGCATGCACATCTCATGCCACAGATAATTTTAAAATTGGCAGAGCAGGTTATTTGGCAAGAATCTAGAGAGATGACTTATTAAAGCTTCAGGGAGGAATTTCCCTTTGTCAGTACGAATTTTCATTACATAGCATTAATCAGCATTTACTTCAACCAGAAATAACAGCTAGATTTGTGCAGTTATCAGCAAAGAAAAAAGAAATAACATGCCAAACTTTGTAAATAAAAATATGCAGTATTACAAATATTAAGATATAAAGAAATATATGACTGAAAATTATATTACTGACATAAGTTGCGTTTCACGCATTATTTCAGATTCGTTCCCTATACTGATGCTTAGATTTGGCAGTATCACTGGCTTCATCTCAGTCTCCAACATATGGAAAAAAGTGGTCAGCATTAGCAGGTGAGCCACACATTTTATTTTCAAGTTGGACCACTGAAATTCAGCCACTGAATTATCTAATCCTGATGTTCTGGGAGCTGTGGCTTCCCACCCTTGGGAATCTCTACCTTGAGGGATAATATGTCCCAGGAAGATGCTCATCTCACGTGCTCCCACATCTTTGTAAAGCTGATTGAGAACACAAGGGCAGACTAAATCCCAGACTATGCTAGGCCATTTCATTAAAAAAAAAGGAACAAAACGAAAACACAAAATAAATCTAAAACAGTAATACATTAATGTTTRTTCCCAATGGGACTACTTACAGATTATGATATACCAATATAAGAAATCCAAAATTTAGAAAATACTGCTTGATTAATAGTTATTTTATTTGGTCATACTGAGRTCAATTAACATTATCTCACAACAAKGTGGGAAAGATGCATAAAAGTACAGTGCAGGASAATCTTCATTAAAGATCTCAGGGCCTAATTCAATTTACCACTGTGCAACATAATCTCTWACGAGATTAAAGCCAAAAATTCAACTTTGCATTCATTCATAGAATTCATTTACTCATTCACAGGATTTACAGCCACAAGAGATTATCAGAACATGGAGTTCAACCCTCATTACATTATAGCCTGTTATATTTTGCTAAGGAAGACCATTACATATATTTGAAAAAAAAAAAACTATATAATAGAAAGGCATCCAATCTTTATGCTTTGAACAGAAATATATGAATGTCATACATCTAGATGACAGAACAACTGTTCACTGTAGGAAAGAAGTTAAAAATATGGTGTGGAAGAAGAAATTGTTCATTGCTGTTTCAATTATTCAGCACGGTGTGTACGTTTCCATCTTAAATCTAGATTTGGGCACGGTATGTCAAATGTGTAGCAATACTGACAAGACACTGTCAAAACAGCAGCCTCGGTAAGATGATGGAGCAGGTACTCAGAACAGAAAGGAACACCCATTGAATAATATGCATATCCACAGAAATTACTGTCTCCACCAAAATCACATGAAAAACTACAGGATGCTTCTACTTTGAAATTCATGGAAGTTCTTAAGCACAGTGGAAAATGTTAGGAAAGCAACACGTTTGCATCCTGTTTCTCTAATAATAGTTTATATTTTTATTATCCCAATGCACCTGACAATTAACCCTGCAGTTTTTAGTTATCAAGAGGTTTTTAATCCAAGGTTACTTTTCCTTGTTCTCCATTTGTTAACAGGAGGTGCTCTAAATTATTCCAAAATAATGAATCAAGATGACTGTATTATAGCTCATTAACCAAATATGTGACATTTACAGGTGTTCTGTAAGTGAACCACTTACAGCGTTTAAATCTTCACAGCGGGATGAGCTTGGAGGCTTCCTCTAAAAAACAGCAGTGGATCTGCCTTTCCAGTGACATAAAAAGCAGGTGCAGACACAAATGCTTTCATCTGGTCCTCAGTGAACAAACAAAAGATTGCTTAYGCTCCTTCATCTCTACAATCCATCCTCTCTGCATTGCTATTGCCTCACCTTTCTGYAGCCCATCTCCTTGAAGTTACTGCACTTAACCACTTTCTGCCTGTTGCCTCATGGAGGGGCTCAGAGAAGTACAGAGAATCTTTTAAGATTTTTTTCTGAGAGAGGAATACATTACAAACAAACTGCACTGCTGTATTGCATGTCTGAATATTTCTTCTGTTTGCTGTCTGACAGCACAAACCTCCGGGTGACTTGTCTGCTTTCCAAATCAATGGCATAAATAAAGCAACAGGCTTCTGCTGGTTTGGTTTTTTATTTTCCTCCTTCACACAGTTTATAATTTAGAAGATTGAAAGTCTCTAAAGTGAATGTAGACACTTGTTTTATGATTTGGAAGGGGAGCATTAGGTTAAGTGGTTTCAGGACCTGGAAAGGAAAGCAAAGCTGAAATGTCATTCTAAAGGAGCAGATTCTCTCTCCTTGTTTTTCCTGCCAATATCTTGAGTATTACTCGCTCATCAATACTCAATTGAACATTCTCAAATTCCTTAGTTCCTGGCTATTCAGCTTAAAACCTGTGGCCGATAATAAATATCGTCATTCTGCCTTAAGCAGATACATACACAACAGATCTGTGTGAATTAAGCTGAAAAATGAAGCATTATTTATGCCCAAGATCAGCAAGACAATTCAATAATTTTGGTCCTACTGTCATGTCTCAACTRTAGTATTGGAATATACAAAAAAAGAAGCTCAAACTCTCCAAAACTTAAAATTTAGTAAAGCATTGCAATGAGACCATWATGAAAACTTCCAAGAGAGGTTAATTTGTTACAAGATGTGGATATAGCTTTCTAGATATTCAATGAATGCACAGAATCAGTGAGGAAGATTATAACAATTAACAAATAATTACTTTCTCAGATGAAGAGAGGTGAAACAAATCAAAGATGATCATATGATCAAATGCATTGAGGCTAAACCAATCTGCTAAAGAATTGGTTGGCACGTCTTAAATTTTGGAATTTTTTGCCCCATCATTTTGTTCCACTACTCTAATTGCATATGGTTATATTCCAACAAAGAAATGAAAGCTCTGAATATTTATGARATGCTACTATTTTTTTCTTGAATTCTTTCTTCAGGTCATTTAGGTCACCAGAAATGTTCAGCTTCACATACAGGTCTCTGCTACAGTGGTGCTGCCAAGAGAGTATTAACCCCTCATGGGGACTGCAACCAGAGCTGCTGAGGATGGTTTTCCATGTAGTCTCCTCCATTTTTCCCCTCCTTTGGAAGTGTTTCGGTACCAGACTAAGTAAGGCAACAGGCTTTATCCAAATAATGTAGAAAAAGAAAGGAAATAGTGCAGAAATTCCTGGGTTTTGTTTGGTTTTTTTTTTTTTTTTCTTTAAGGGGCACTTATATCCTTGCAGAACTGCTTTAACTACAGCTCTCTTTCCAGCCATTTGAGCCAAGTGACTCTTAGCAGTGACATGCTGTCCCCACACTCATGGACCAGCTGCTTCAGGGGAACATGATGTGCTTTGTCACTGGATTGAAAAATCTTTGCTGAAGTGCAGAAATATACAGGTCAAGAAGACACTCTAGTTCTGTCCCATGTTCTTACAGTTATAAATGTCTGGGCTCAAGTCCTTCCCAATTTCCCAGTCCAGTGGGTTCCCAAGAAAGCATTTTAGTAAAAAGGTTGTATGAATTAAAAATAGTTTTTAAAAGGAAAAAAAAAAAAAAAAAGCTTTTCTTAGACTTGTGCAAACCAGCCAAACATTTTTGCTAGATTTTCCCACAAATGTCTGCTCAGGAAGACAATTGTGATGATATGTTTGAGACACAACAGTAATAAAGTCGGTATCACAACAGAAAATTATAGGCTTAACATGAGGCATTACCAACTTGYAATAGGGCAAACAGATTTGCAACCCAAAATGAACTTTTACATACATTTTGTGTTACTCTACATTGCCAGCTGTTGTTTAACAACTCTCTTTGGCAAACCCCAATTTCACCAAAGAGGAAACGTTTCAGAGGATCAATATTCTCCTCTACACTAATAGCAGCACTGTACAGATTTTGTCAGCTATCCAGAGAAGTCATTTTGTAAGCCACTTTTAATTAGTGAATTTGCTTTTTCCTCCAACATTTCTGTTTTTCCAATATTTTCAGCACACCAGAATTTCTGACTAAGGGTAACATAAAGCAAACACAGGCCATGTAACACATACATTATATTGCAGAACGAGTAATACAAAATCCAATATTTCATCCTTCACAGGAGACTGTCTATTGTTCACTCGGCAATAAAGTGTATAAATTAAACTTTGATTTTCTTGTTTCACTTCTCTTTACCATGCCTGGTGTGCTGATGTGTCAAGAGAATTTTGCCTTTTTGAAGTTTTGCTGACAGCGTTACAGAACCATTTCCTCTGGAGCACCCTTCTGAAAGTTGCTCTTTTTTAAACCCCTTTTTATAATATATCAATTTTGCTATCTCTGCAAAAAATATTACTCGCCTGAGGGTTTTTATTCTTCTTTCAGTCATGCTGCCAGGGGGCTGATTGTTTCTGATTGCTAAAGTCAAAACTCACAGAAAATGGACTATTTAAGCTGAAGAGCATTTCACATGAGAATGCCAGGTTTTCCAGTCACCTTACTTGTCTATATTATTTAGTAACACAGTTACTATTTGATGGAGATTATAAAATCATTTGAGCAGGCTGCATTGACATCCTGGGCAGAAAAATAATGCTATTGTTTCAGATTCTGGAATGCCAGTCACAGAATAAAGCATCTGATTGCTTAGTAAAGAGTGCAGCACAAGTGATGCAAATGAATATATAAGAGACACACAGATAGGTCTCTAAAAGCTAGGTTATCAGCACCACTATTTCTCACATAAGCAATTTCAACAWATTTTCTTGTTTATTCTATGCAACTGGAAAAAAAAAATCTATATTGAAATTTATATGAAGACTATCAGCAATCATTTGTGCAATTAAACATAAAATCTTATCCATTAGACATAAAAATGCACACTGCATCATTTGTRTAATTTTCTCTTCTTTAAGGAATTGATCCTACATTGTATTATCTATTGTTTCACTGCCTCAGGCAAGAGTGTTTCATTCATTTCCCGGCACCAGCCTGAAATRTGCACAATACACTGAGGCATCTGAATTTAAGACAGAGTTGGTGATCTAAGTGAATTCAGGAGTGAGTGTGAAAATTATGAATAAAGTATGCCACTGACTTCCAATTATACTTTTACTTTCTTTTACCATTTATCAGAGCTTTGGCACAACTGTGTCATTCCTCCATTTTAGTTTTTCTTCATAATTTTCTTAATCTTTCAAAAATTTAGGGACTTTCMAAAAGAGTGGCTGGCTGCTATCTGTTAGCAACTGATGTCTAATAAATTATTCCCTGTATTTAAAGGGTAATGATGTTCCTGGGCTAGGCACAGTGAGCATGATGTGAAGCTGGAAAAGGAAGGAGTAAAGGCAATTTTTTCCTGTATCAACACTGAGATTGTGCTGCAGCCAAAACTTGAGACTGCCTGAGCATGCTGAATTTGAAATTTTTTGTGCAGACATTCATCCAAGTGTGGATCAAAATCTCAAAGAGCTGAAGAAAACCAGACCTAGAAAACACTGCAAAAAGACTATGCAGTCAGCCTTAATTCCTTAACTAAGAGCTGCTCCAGATGTGTCATCACTGACACCTGCATTTTTCTCATCTTTCCTACAAACCTTTGCAGATGGAGGTGCCACAAATGGCCCAGGCAATTTTTTCCAGAGCTGAGAAGTGCTGCCTCATTCAGCTTTGCCGTGATTTAGCCATTATTGCTTTTCCAATGCATCCATAATACAGAGAGAGAACAGATGGTTCCGTTCCTCCTTGTGAAGGGCTGTTACATACTCAAGGCATTTCACATCTTCACCCACATGTCCCYCCTTCAATTAAACAATCCAAAACTTTCAGTTCTTCCCTTAAGCCAGGGACCTCTTGYCATTTTTCTGTTTCACTGCTGGATCATGTCTTGAAAGGAATTATACTCAAAAAATGTCTTCTGCTCTTGAAACAAATTATACTATTTGGCCTCTGATGAAAAGAGTGGAAGTGACTATATTTTTGTGATAGAATGTTTAACTGGTGCAACAAAAACTCTAAAGTAAAATATCCTGAAAAAGTTCATAAACACTCWCATAAGCAGCAATGGCTATTAGCCTCATTCAGCCAGATATATTAGTCATGTCACAGTCAAAGTAAAATTGATTAATCAGGCATTAACTTGAGGGCAGGAAACAGAATCATATCAAAGACAGGAAGACTAGGCTGAAAGTAAATTTTTGAGTTGAATAAAAGCGTTCTGGGGGATAGGAAAGAAATACATGAGCTGGCAAGTGAGTGCCAGAAAAAACAAATCAAAGTTAATACGATTTTAGAAAAACATCCAGAAGCCTGTGGAAAGAATTATCAAAATATTTGTGACTAGCAGAACTTTTGAAAAGTAAAATAAATAAATAAATAAATAAATCAGAAAAAAGCCCTTGGCACACAGCATTAAGGTGCAGAGGAGAAAAAAATGGAGTTACATGGAGTAAACAAAGAGGTTTTACAGCCTCCCTTTCAGAAATTGTGCCACAGGAATCAAAAAGGACAAACAATATTTCATGCTCATCTATTTCAAAACAATACACTGGAATGAGCACATGCTGCCTTCTCATGGAGCATCTTTCCCTCTTGTTTGATACTTTAACTCTAAGTCTGACCGAGTCCAGTTTCCTGTTCATCTTTGTGCCCAGAGACTTAAAAGCAGTGACATCATCTCTTACAAAAATGCACGACTTGTTAGAAAGCAAGTGCCTGCCTGAACCCAGAGAAACAGAGCAGACATTGGAAAAATAACTTCAGATTATGTGGGGAATCTATTTAAACAGAGGCTAGGGACCAGCAGTTTTAACACTGCACATGTATGTGATGCTCAGTATGATCACCAGCATAGTTTGCATGTTTCACGTCACAGAAAACACTTGAGCTTGATGATGGATTTTAGTGTGAGTCCCATTTTGAGACTTGGGCTTGTGCAAAAGAATTCACTCACGCATGTTCTACTTCAAACAGACAAAAATAAGATATGCAAATTCATGAAGAGTGATTACCTCAGAGCAGCAGTTTTCCCATTTCTGTGAGTACAYGTGACCTGCCGTGTTTGGTACCCAATTTGTATGTCCCAATATTTGTTCTCTTGTCTATTCTGCCTGTTACGATTCCTCTTCTTTTTTATTAACTCACGAGCCTCAGGATCCCGAACTACCTTTTCTTTGTCCTTTTCCTTGTCCTTGTTCTTCCCTCGTTTCCTTGCTTGTCTGATTTGCCTCGAGTGGGGCACGGAGCAGGCGCTCCACGGCCCCACGTTCAGGCTGTACAGGCTTTCCTCAGCAGCGCAGGGGCTGGACTGGCACATCTGGAATTCGGTGAGGTTGGGGCAAGCTGAYCCACCAAACTGCGGCGGGGCCACCACGTGCCGAGTTCGATGCTGGAGCCCATTGCCGCAGGTCTTGGAGCACTGGGACCACGCGGAGAACTCGGCCACGATGCARTCCTGCCGGCATGGGATGAGGCATGCCTGCTCCTGCCGCGGCTTCGGCTCAAAGTACTCGCAGATGGCATCCTCAGCCAGAACCCCGTTGGACTTCTGTACGCAGGTGATGTCCCTCGTCTGGATGCCYTCCTCCCCTCTGAGGCATTCCTGGGGCCTCTCGTGGCTGCGGGAGAGGACGGGCCGGCACTGGTTCCAGCCACCAATCTGCCAGTCGTACAGCTCCTTGTGCCAGTCGCACACACGGAAACAGCTCTGCTGGTTGTCCGGCCGCTCCGGCTGCTTGCAGTTGGTGGGCAGMGTGGTCCAGCCCTCCACGTGGGCACACCACACCGCTCGCGTCTGGATGCCTCCTGGGCCRCATTCATCTCCCATGCATCTCCCCCACGGACCTGGAAAACAAGAGAAKATGCTAACATTGCACACTTCAGTTATTTCTCTGCCTTACTGCAAAACCAAACTCAAAGCATGTCCCATATCTCTAAGAATTTCATTCTTGGAAAATCCCAAACTTCAAAAACATAAGCGTGGGATTACGTGTAATCTCCTGTTTTTCGTGGATATATTTCACTTTTGATCCCAGACAAACTGAATATTTAACTTCTAGAACATACACAAATATGTTCTCTTAATCACATTAGAGAACTCTAAGATCTGAGCAATCACATTCACAACTTAGTTTTTGCTGGCAAAGTAAGAGCCAAAGCTGTTCCCTTGAAGGCATGAATTGGATCTCTCTCATCTGCTTGAATAACCTTTCCTGGACTGTTTAATTTTTTCTTCACATTTCGACTGTACCACACTTTACACTTCAATGCCAATTAATATCATGTTCTCTTCCTTCCCTATTGCATACAAAAATGGGAACAACTACACGAAACATTTTGAAAAACAGTGGTGATTTCAAGTAAGCCACTTCTAGTCTTTTTATATTATAACCAAAACAAAAATTAAAATCCAGACAAAAAATGTTTGTTCCACACAATCTGTGATATTACTATAGAAGAGAATAAGCTCTTGAAGGCAGAGATATATCAGCTGGTAGCTCTCCAAAGAACAGAAGTTATTGAATCACAGAATCAGAGAATGCTTGGTTGGAAGGGACCTCAAGGATCATCTGGTCCAAACTTCCTTRGCAAAAGCACAGTCTAGACAAGATGGCTCAGCACCCTGTCCAGCTGGATCTTAAAAGTATCCAATTTTGAGGAATCTTCAGCTTCCCTAGGGAGATTATGCCAACCTGTGATTATTCTCATTGTAAAAATGTTTCCTCTTGTGTCCAATCAGAACGTCCCCATGATAGTAATTATACCTAGGAGTAACTTATTCCCATGATTTTTTAAAAAATCTCCAAGGTCTATGGTGAATACTTGACATGCAACAAGTTGTTATAATAAACATCAACGAAAATTTTAAAAGCCTATATCCTTGAAAGGTTATGTTAAAAGCGGTAATATTCACCCAGTTCAACTCATGAAAACCACAAATCAGAGGTTAAAAACATCTTATATTTTTTGTGTGTTTTAAGATCTCTTCTCATACACACTGTGAACTAACTTACTATGTAAGAGCAAAAGAACAAGCGATTCAGAAAAAACCCTGCAACCATTTATCAAAGAAAATCTGTCTATCTGCAGACACTTGATCACACAGAAGACATTTTCTCTAAGGAGTGCTCTGTCCTATGAATAAATTGGGGCCAAGCCACGCAATCCTCATTCACCTGAGTGACCCCAGTACAAGACTATTTGTGTGAGCAAAGCTGTTGAAGAAGCCAGGCTGAGCCTTTGCTATTTTCAAAGCAGGTTGACAGTATAATTTTGGCACTGCACAGGAATAAGTGAAATGAACTATGGCAGATACAAATAATTTACAACATGTTCTTATTGAATGACTGGAAGGGATATGAGGCCACATCTTATTACTGATTCCCATGAGATTTAAAACTGTCATTGACTTCGGCACAATTTTCATCTGTTCATCCAACATTAACTTCAGTACCAGTTTGGGAATGGGCTGATGATAGGCTATACATTTAGCCTATGTTCCTCATTGTCTCTCTTTTAAGTGAGCACTGTGGCTGAACAGTTCAGTTGTAGTTCTAAAACCCTAAGAATGAACACTAAATAGCAATGCCAGCTGGCAGATTCAGCCCACGGAAATTTCCCCATATTTTTTGCAAATTAAGTTTGAATTATGGTTTCCAAGGTCTAGCTAGTTATCCAGAAAAAATGAAAATATATTAAATATAACTACATTTCAATTTCCATTTCAGCAAGACTGCATTCCTTTATCTCTAACCAGCCTTYCACAAATGACATAATCATTGGTGTATTTAATTTGGGTGTATTTACAGAGTTGAGAGATACAATTTTCTCMAAACACCACTTTGAACACCTGCCATTTTTTAAAGAATAAAGACTGCAGAAAACCTCCAACTAGGGCAGAGATACAAAAAATAACTGTTATTGAAATGAAGCTAAATTGTTCATTTTGCAAACTATAAATTTCTACCTTACTATGTCACTACAMCTTGTGTATGGTTTTTCTGTTCAATGAAGAAAATCCTCCTTTTAAAGATCAGGTCTTTACCCCAGATGAAATCTTTGCCCACTTCAGATTCCATCACATTTCCAGTCATAATAATCAAAAAAATCACATTGTACCTAAAAACTGTGCCGGTCATGAAAGTACCTTCAATTGAATGATGAGATGTACAGACAGACTCGTAGTAAATTGCATTACTTTGCTTGTCCTCTGAAGTAATAAGACATTTCATAAAATCATTACAGGTAAGTACCAACAAAGCACGTTTACATGAACCTTTGTGCAGACTACTACCCAGCAATGCCATGTTCCTGTTGACACAGAGCACCCACTGATGTATTTGACTTCTCTTATTAGTTGATTTTAAAGTTTAAATACAAAATAACCCATTTAGAGAACAAGACTGCAAGTACACCAAAAGCTTAAATTTTCACTCTACTGTACCTTCTTTATATGACTATGACAGGGTGTAAAAGGGAACCACAGCTTTGGGGCAGGGATCTGTTTAGGCTTTGTCCTAAGTGAGCTTCCTCAAAAAAAACTAAAATGCTTCCACTCTTGACCAAATTTCATGTGCATGGAAAGTTAAAACTTGTGGAAGGGGCAGGTGTTAAAGAAAAGAACGTGAAAGAAAAAACAGGAAGCAAAACAAAATAATTATATATAAATCTTCCCTRCCCTCTAAGCCTCTATGCCTCCCCATAATACAGTGACTAAACCGCAGAAAACTGTCCTGTGCTATCTTGCCTCCAGAAATCCCTCTGGCCCTGCAGTCCAACCCAACTACTCCCTGCCATATTCTCCTCCCACTCAAATATTTTCTTTTTTCTATGCTCAAGATCACAGGATCTTCTGAGTTGGAAGGSACCCACACGGGTCATCAAGTCCAACTCTCCAGTGAATAGTCTATCTGAGGGTCAAGCCCACAGCCCTGGTGTTATCAGCACCATGSTCTAACAAACTGCTTGTGTCACYCTTAACCTRAAAAGCTTTAATCACAAACCAAAAGAACTTCTTTGCATGTCCATGTAATAGGATCAGGGGTCAATGCTTGTTTTTTAATGCATGCTTTAATATGTACAGGAACAAAAAACCTAATTGGTACCATTCTTCACAACTACCTACATTTGCCTCTGGGGTTATGGAAGATACAGAAAAATTAAAAACATAAAGGAAAAAAAAATCAATCCTAACGCTTCCATACTCAGTGTTTCTTTAGGACAAGAGTTTCAAGCTAATTTCCAATGAAGTAATTTCAAAACAACCATGAATATACCCCAGCAATTTCAAGAGCTTAATTAATTCATCTTATTTAGGGTAAAGAAGGGGAATTKACCCTTTGTTTCTTTCTTTAGTTTTTAAAGAATAGAGAAAATCAAATTTTATGCTTTTCTAGCTATGTTAACAGATACTTGTTTTGAACAAAATGATTCTGAGAAACACCAATTTTCTTTTTCTTTTGAAAACAAGTTCTGCCATCCACATTAACCAATATTCCTGTTATTTTTCAGTTGCAAGCTTTGAAATCTTCAGTTGAGTTATGCACACTTCCCTGCAGGATCACTGTTGTCAATCTCAAGCACTTGCTGAGGAATGTTGTTGCCATACAATTGTATATGGACGTCACAAAAAGAGAGAGGGATGTTTCTCTCCCATTTTCTTTACAGCTACCCATCTCCCTCWCCCAGTTAGCAAGAGCCTACAATAWTTCACTTCTAACTAAAGTGGCTYCAAACACATTGCAAGCATCAAGGTGAGACATGGCTGTCTTTTGAAAATCMTAACAGGAAAACAGGAAAATAAATGTCTCTKAACTGAGTACAAGGGCTTTGTGACTTTTTCCATAAAACCAAAGAAATTAATCCTAAAGAGTTCCTAATGCACTTCTGAGGATCATTGTTGAATGATCCTCAGAAGTTTGAGAAAACCACAACAGGTTGCCTGCAACATGCTTGTTGTAACAAGCATATATCATTACTAGGGGTAGTGCATTTACCTCTGTATTTGTAAATGTGAAATTTGGGGTCTAAAATTAATTATACAGAAACTAATGTAGCATACATATGAAACTCAGAATAAAAGAGATCAGCAGAACACAATGCAGAGTCTCACCCACCACCATCACTCAAAGGMTGCAGGAGGTGGGGGGTGGCTGACCTTTCACAAACCTTCAGATGATGTTAAGCACTGATAACAAGAATGACTCGAGCAAACCTGTCAAGCCTAATCAAGGCTTGATATGATATTTTAATTTGGTCTTTATGAATATTCTTTAGGTTCTCTCTTTCCCACTGAAGCAGTCCTCACACAGACACTGCACTGTCCCTGCTGTGTGCTGATCTGGTTACGCCTTGACGATGGGATGTGTGTGCACTCAAACCATTTCACACTGGGGGGAAAAGGCCACTGCTGYGAATGCAAAACAGCTTCTCTTTGGATTTATTCTAAACATATTTTGATGAACACATCATAGYTTGCCTGTAGTGAGCTGGACTTGTTTCATGAAAATGCTATCGTTTATTCATTCTTTATTTACTCAGAGTTTTACAAACGGCAGTTACAGAAATAAATAAGAAGCTTGGTTCTTTCTGTTCTGGGAGTTGTCACTGAAGTCTTAGTCAGTTTAAAATGTCATTTGTAATTCTTTGTCTTCTAAAGAGATTACTGTAAAATACAATATTAAGATTCCCCCTAAGCTTCTGAAGGATTAACTTTTTTTTTTTTTTTAAGAGCAGGAACATAAGTGAATTAATCATTCCTGCAGTTGATTCTGAAATTTCAGGGACTGATCACAATGGAGTAAAAAACTGAAGACTAAACCCTCACTAAAGCACTGACARTTTTGCAGAAAACTGAGAACAAAGTAAGGTATCATAGTATTTAATATAGTATATTTTAATATTGTTGCAGGTAKTAAAATTATCTCTGCTTGAAAAAGAACTTACTTTGAACTTCAATTCAAGACAAATAAGGCTGAGAAAATCCCTTGAGCTTTTCTCYTCATACAAATACAAAGAAAGACAAAACAATCCCACAACTATCCTCAAACATAAAACTCCAAACACATCTTAAAGCATTGAGAAGACATTACATGCATTTTTAACAAAAGAGGGTCGCACCACTGATTTCAAACGAATTTTGCGTACTTTCCGTGCGAATTGGTTTTGACCCATTTTGTGTTACTGGTTTGGTGCCTGTAAGTAGCATTAACAGTTTAATGCCAGGGAGAGAGACTCAGACTGCACGAGACAATGAGCAGCTTAGTTTTCAGTATTTTGAGAGGATTGTATTTAATGGGACTATTGAGACTGATTAGCAAAAATCTACTTTTTCTAAGTTCAGAAAGAAGCTACCTTTACCCAATATTAGAGACCTCAAATTCTTTCGTATCATGAAAAGGTTGAGAAGAGGGCAAAGAAGGTTAACTGGGTGATACAGGGCTGAGTCAGAAGGACATGAGTATTACAAGATAGAGTTCAAGCCTAAGCAGTAAATCTCAAGAGAGGTCAAAAAGACACAGATCAAGAAGTATTTGAAGGACTCAGAAAATGACATTGAATGCAAACTGCAGCTCCCAATAGAAGAGCTGGTCAAGGAGCTGGGTGAACAGCAGGTCACTGAAAATACAGCAGCCTCAGAGCATTGCCAAAATCACTCACAGATCTGCTTGGATAAATTAAAATATGATAAGCATGTCTGTAACTTGGTACAGTGCACCTGTATTATCCATATTTGCTTTATACAATTACAGTGACAAAGGATAAACAACCACTGCTGCAACAATTTTTATCACAGGCAGCAGCTGATTGTGAAAGTCTAAACAGAGAACAGCATCTCACTGATTCAAATACATTGCCTATTACACTGGC
>NW_026623396.1:1004113-1017494 GCF_030028575.1 Malurus melanocephalus
TTTTTTTTTTTTTTTTTTTTTTTTTTTTTTTTAAATACAACAGAGTCTGATATGGTGCCAACACAACAAGCTGGCTGCATTTGGACAGACAGATTCTGTAATTTATACTATGGGGAGTGCCAAGACAGTCGAAGATAGACAAAACCTTTATTTTCACATGCCTCCCACCCGTGGCAGGACTCCCTGGGCGCTGTATGACTTGCTGCCTACTCTGCCAGCAAATTCTCCCCTCCAGGAGTGCTATGGATCACCTTGACTGTCATTTCTATTTCATGCTTTTGTCTTTCTTGGCTCCTCTTTCAGAGGTTGAAAAGAACATGCAAGGCAGTGTCTGCATCAAAGAAAATGGATTCRGGAAAATGGAAGAGATAAAAATGGAAAGGATTCGCAACATAATAAAACAYAACACCTGTGATTCAGAGGAATATAATGAAGAATCAAATATGCCKACAAATTATTTGACTCTTAGATCAAATTTTCAATTTGCTAATAGCATAAGCCACAGTGCAATTCAAAGAATTTCAGAATCTGAAGAACAAGGTGTTGAAATTTCTCACATTAACAGTGAAATATAAAAAAACAAAACAAAACAAACAAAAAAAAAAACCAAAACCGCAAAATAAACTAATTTATAAATTGCACATTGTTTCCCCAGCTTTCCAGACCACTTCAAATAGGGGAATAAAGGCAAATCAAAGCATATAAAACCCAGCCTCTTATTTATCTTTCTAGGTTTGCACATAATAATTAAGTCACTTAATAAAATGTGGGCCCTTTTATTTTTTTCCTTTTTTAATATCCATTGGGAAAATACATTCACACATGTTCCTGGTACTATTCACGATATGGTAATTAACATTATCCATCTGTTTTCAAMTTTCTCTAATAATCATGAATTCAACACACATGATACAAACCTAGGAGTAACCATACCATTTTAATTTCTGRCATCAACATCACAAAAAGGAGCATACCTAATAAAAAGGAGAACACTTATTCAGTGTTTCCCTAACAGCATTGTCATTAGAACCTCACAATTACTAGAACCAAATACTTATTTTCTGCCAGCAAAGAGGAAAGTAAATTTTATTTATTAGAAAACTGGTGAGTCTAAGACAAGGTTTTGCATTCCACAACCAAAATTTCAAACATGCTTTCCCTGTGTTGATGTGGTTTCATGTGCTGTAATTCATGGCAGTTTTAACACACTTTTTACTTAGTRGAGAACTTATTTGGCTGCTCTGTGCCTTTTTCTATGCMTCYATTGTGACAACTATAACAGMAACTGACTCTTTTTTCCATTTTTTKKWAAMMWWRRRRWKGKWAAAAMKWWTTYYWMMRKWMMAAAAAAARAARAARRARRAAAAWWAAWWMAAACAWAMAKAAATTWATTGGTCTCAAAATTTTTCTCCTCTTTTTAACACAATGCTATTTCTTCACCCACCCTAGACAGCCAGGGCTGATAATCTAATTCAATACTTACATAAAAAAACCCTCAACCACCTTCTTATTGTTGTTACTGCTTAATATTTATTTTGTTGCTCTGGCTGTACAGATTCAATCTTTTAAATAAACTGCATCAGGATCCACACTTTTCATAACACATTTCTGCCCAAAGTAATTTGACTGAACAGTGTCGTTACACCTTGAAAATTGCTATCTGCACCAAAGCTATCAAGAGCCTTCAGCTTGCAGTAGCGGTGCAACATGTTTATCAGAAGTATATGCTGGCACATACACAAACATGAAAGGCTGACAGCTCACTGAGCAGAACTATCTGGCTTTGTGTCATTGTTATCACCTGGAAAAAAATCCTTTCCTTCAGGCTTGTTATAAACCTAAGCTAATTCCCAAAACATTCAGTTTTAAAACAGTTCTTCCTCCAAAATTTTTTTAGCATTAATTCCTCTCACTGTTCGTTTTCCCTTTTCACAGTGTAGCAGTAGCAGACMAAATGAATATTAAATGAATACACGAAAGGAATATTTAATTGAAGCAGCATGCTTTAAAGAGAAATAGAGCTTCTATGTTCTACAAAGCAATTACATTGCTTTGAGCTTCTAGTCATGTTGTAATAAATACTTCTGATATTGAATAKAGTTTCTTCTAGCCAACATTCTGTRTACACATAAAGCTGGTTCATGAATGTTCCTTAGTTTCATCAGAGGTGGTGTTAAACCATACTAACATATTCCTCACATTGCTCTCCTTATGCTGCCTCTCTAGTCTCAYTGCTGGCTGAAAAGCCAGATAACGCTCTTCTGACAAAATGACGATTCTCATACATAGCAAACACTCTTGCAGGCTTTGTAAGATGGATGAAAGGTTTCATTAACCTTTCCTTGTATCTCTGCCACACGTCTGTTTTGGTTTTCTTCTGATTACCCASAGTTGAAAGCTGCTCAGCATCTCCCCTGTGAGACAGCTACACTGAGTCAGGCCAAAGACCTACCTACCCCAGCAGCAAAGAACAGGAGCCTGAAGACACTACAGAAACATGGGGAGCATATACRATATCTTCCCTGGCTCCCTCCCAGCTTCCCACCAATTCCACTTCACACACCACAGCACACACATGGGTACAAACCATCTCATAGAAATAATACTTATCCATGGACATGAGAGAAAGAAAATCCATGTGTTCGTCAAGCACCTTCTAAACAAGATTAGTTTTACATCTCATATTACAAACTCCTAAATTTACTGCTCCTTTTTCCATGCTACCAGAATGTAATGATAGAAGTGTATAGAAATAGCAGAAATATAATGATAGAAAATGCATGGCATGAGCGTATTTTCTCTCATGCAGTGGGCAAAGAGAAACAAAACAAAAACCAATCCCATGAACAGCAGAGTCAATTACAAGTAAAYCCATGAAATCAGCAGTTACTCCCAATTATTATTCAGACTGTAATCATGAGTAAATATTATTATTTTACATTGAAAGMCCTATAATAATGTACAACAAAAAACATCACCATGAATTATTCTTATCTGTGTCCCTGTGGACTTGTACAGCTCTGTCTCTGTCAGAATCTGATTTTAAGAGATAGGTTTTTGAGAAAATCAATTCAGAATCCAATGCCTGTTAAAGAAGAGGATTTGATTTGTATAGATTAAGATGAAGTTTTCTCCTTGGTTTTGAACAAAGATACACTGTTTTCTTCCTACTGGCATTTTTTATTCCATTTACCCACAAATCTTAAAGCAAATTTTAACCAAAACACTGCTGAGATAATATTCAACCTGAACATATCACTGACAGTGAGTGTTCTCACTAAGCATATGTCGAAATGCAGATTTTTGCACTAATTTAACCAACAGAGGCTTGCCCTCCACTTTCCATCAGAGTGAAACCCAACTAGATCTACTGAGAAAATACTATTAGCCCTTGGCATGACACTTGGGCATCAGCATGTGTATCAGCAGCACCAATTTCCTGGTAATGTTAGGAGAGTTTATTTCTGTGCAGTCTCTTGTAAACTAATGGCAGTCATATTGTTCAGATAGCAGAGACTTTAAATCAGATTTCATTTCTATCACAAATAAGTTTGTAAAATGTGATTTCCTTTAGTACACACAGACTTATGCCTTAGAAAAAAAAAAAAGAGACAAAATATTTCTGTTTCAATTTTCATCAAGACCAAGTGAATGCTTTTATTTTTCTGCCTGTGTTTCATTTTCTGCCCTTTGATTTCTTTCCCTTGCTCATCATAGCCTCCTGCTGTGGTGCTGATGGCCAGAAGTGCTGGTTGTGAGGCTGCTGCAACCACAGGGTACGTCTGTCACACAGGCCATCATGCTCGTGCCAGCCCAGTGGTTTGTAATYCCAGGCTCTGCTTACATTAGCCAAGGGCAAACAAGTCAAAAACCTCCTTCACTAAGATATGAAGAAATTCACTGCTACAGCTTTTTAGAAACTGGCTACAGCTTTTCAGCTAGGCTACTAGAACCAGAAATCAGAAATTAAATGAAGCATCTTTGCACACTGACTTATTTAAAAGGTCAGACTTCCTGCAAGGTATGATGTCAGCCAAGGGAGCCRGGAGCAGGTTATGAGAAAATGCTACAGTTCAGCTGCATGAAGCCAGAAATTTATTTAGGTTGTACCCAGCCCTATTTCTAACCTGCAGGATGATCCACCTACACTACTTCGGACACCTTGCACYTGAGCTTCTTCAATGTAAGGCAAGGACAACAACATGAATTTTTAAAGCCTATTAAAGGTATTAATGAAAAACAACGTGCAATAAGTAAATAGAGATAATACATGCTCTGTCATTTYCKCTCTGGAAGCACACRGTTTAYTCAATATCTTTCCCTTGGGTTTTGCTCTAAATCCCAGTTGTGTTGAACGGTGTATTTTAATAAAAAAGCAAGAAGCTCAGACAATAAACTGACATTTTTGCTTACTCTTGACAGAAATCTTAYTCATAGAGCACAGCATGCATACTTCTCATCTGTGTCTTCCCTCTGACTCCTYGGCCACAAGAGAGCTAATACATATTTTCAAAGATCAAATAAGAGAATTTCTGGATTCTTTATAGTTTTCTTTGCCACTAATGGAATGRAATAAAATAGTAGACCTGAACTTAATGAATATCACTTAAATAATGTAATGAACCTGTCATCTTTTTGGCTTTCTTYTAATTCATTGGAGCAAAGAAAGTTTAATGAAATTGCATCTACAGAACATTATGCAAAGGGTCAAATGTATATAATTATCTTTATTTACCTTTAAATTTTTCATTATTTAAATTGCCTCAGTGTTGGGCTGAAATAACAATYCAGTCATAACTCTTTTGAAGTGCACTAAGACTTTATGTCTTGCTGAGCTACATTCTCCCAAGCATATCCTCTGTTCATTTATTATTCATTATCATCTGCATTTTGCCAGATTCCTTTGAAACCCATTTCCCATTTTAAATGGCAACTTTCCCCTAAAACTGTGGTGCATTCAGCATACAGACATTGTGCTTAACACTGTGGGAAGGCAAGATGACTAAACCAAGTAGATATACCCAAAATAGAGCTGCCACTGTGTATCAGACAAGAATAGATCTGTATTAGTTTTGAAGAAATCTTATCAGGACCATATGATACATGTCACTGCAATGTATGCAAAGTAAGCAATGTCTTCTGGGTGCCCTGTAATCAATCATTTTCATTCAGACACAACCAGGAGAAATAATTAGTTCAAGAAAGTGACTATTACTTTGTCACTTACTCACATCTGGCAACTGTGTTGCAAAATTGTATTAAATAAGAAGGTTTGTCTATTTTTGAGATGCATGATACATATCAAAAAAACCCCTCGGTGTAAGTACTTTTCTCAATTTTTGTTTTAAAAATAAGTAATATGAAGTATTATTGTAGGCAGTCATTTCAGTTCCATRGACTATATCATAACATTGGCTTTGAAACAGAAGTCCCCATTAATCACAGCAGGGACTTCTGCTTAAAAATACATGAACTTGAGCTGATATCACAAGAACCCAAGATGCCCTTCTAAAATGCAATAAATCACTATTACAGGAAAGTTTAAATTACACAAGTGTTTTAAGGAGTACATCAGAAGAATGCTCTCCTATCAGAAATATCCTGATATCTTTAAATCCTCTCACCATCGAAGATACAGACAGAAACACAGCCACCAATCTTTGCTTCAGTCTACTGTCCTAGCAAAAAAAACCCCACTTTTCCACTAGTATTACCTTTTGATTTTTAGAATTACTTCACASAGGTTATTTTATAAGTAACAGCAGCATCTTTTAGCAGATGCTAAAAGATTTTTTGCTCTTTCTCTTGAGAGATAACTTTTTTCTTTAGCATCACCTTAAGCCTTCTGTAGACTTGGAAGGATTTCTTTGATTACTATGATGGGAAACCTCCCAGTTAAGAGAATGTGAGAGACAAAGAATTTATTARGAGACTTCACATACACAAAGCTACATAGTGTCAGGGCAAACTGCATGTTCGTCTCCAGAAGGGCAAAACCATTAAATTAGTCTTTGTCTTTTCTAATAATCTGCTGCTTCTTTGAGAACTGTGCTAAAGCATTRAAGTTTAGCAGTGAGGAATGTCATTGATTACTCCTCCAGTACTACTTTATGTTACTACTATTAATCCTCATACAGCCTTCAAGAAACCTGCAAACCTTAGATTTTCATCAGACAGTGTTAAAGTCTCTAGAAAGTAAAATCTCTCAGAATATGCAAGGTGTGGTAGTAATCAGATATTTACCAAAGCAATTCTTTCAGGTTTATTTTTGAAAGAAAGACATTTCATTTTAAAAAATTCTGACAACATATAGGTCTGGCAGAATTATCGTGGAGATTAAACAAAAACAAAACAAAACAACMAAAAAAACCCCAAAAAACAAACAAACAACCAACCTCTACAGGAAAGAGAAATTCTTTCAGAGTAGCAAAACATAAAACATAGTAGGCAGGTGGCACTTACAACTGCTATTAAAATATGTAAAGAGAGGGAGAAAGGAAATAACCTTTTGGTTTCTGCTCTTGCAGAAAGCCAGCCAGCTTTTCTTCTAAAGGCTTGTCTAGTGAAGATGATAAACCACACACTATTTCCTCTACCAAATATACCTCTGTGAAAGGCATGCAAATGTAACCCCAATAAAATTCACATTGCTACAAGATTCTTAAAGGTACCCATTATACTGACAAAGAATGTTTAAATCTGGTCCAGAACGTACCTAATTCTCATTGTCAAGAGAAACTTAGGGACCATTTTATCAACTGCTGAGGTAAAACTTGGCAAAATTTAAAGTTMCACAAAATACGAAGATATGAAGGAAAGGTACAAAGAGGATGGAGACAGGCTCTTWCCACTGCCCATTGACAGGACCAGAGGCTACAGGCACTATCTGAAACACAGGCGATTCCCCCCGAACATAAAGGCAGGTTTTGGCTGGAATAGGGTTTATTTCCTTCAAAGTTCATAGTAGTCCACAAGGGATTCTGTTTTGGATTTGTGCTGAAAACAGTGTTGATAATCCAGAGATGTTTTCATTATTACTGAGCAGTGTTCAAAGCCTGTTCTGCTCATTGCATGACYTTACCAGCAAAGAGACTGGAAGTGTACAAATTGTTGGGTGGGAAGACAGCTGGGACATCTGAACCCAACAGATCCAAGGGGCATCCCACACCATATGGCATTATGCTCAGCATTAGGAGCTGGACTTTGATGATCCCAGTGGTCTGCTTCCATCTCAGTATATTCTATGACTCTATGATGTACAGTTGGGGAAGAAGGAATATTCAGAATGATGGTGTTTGTCTTCCCAAGTTCRCATACGATGGAGTCGTGCTTTCCTGGAGATGGCTAAACACCTGCCTGCCCGTGGGAAACGGTGAATGAATTAATTCCTTGTTTTGATCTCCTTGTGCACGTGACTTTTGCTTTACCTATTAATCTGTCTGTATCTCAACCCACAAGTTTTGTCACCTTTCTCCTTCCAACTCTCCCCCATCTCAACAGYGAAAGCAAGCGAGGTGCTCTGTGGGGCTTAAACCGTGACAGTCAAGAAACTCTTCTTTATTGTGAGGGTGACAGCACTAGAACAGRGTGTCCAGAGATGACATAGCTCCATCCTTGGAGATATTCTAAAGCTGTCGTGGGCAKCTGACTCTAGGCAGCCCTGCTCGAGCAGGATGTTTGGGTGAGGTGATCTCTGCTGCTCCCTTCCAAACTCACCTGTACCATGACTCTGTGACATACATCAMTTTGAAACACAAAAGTCACAAAGGCAATATTTGGGTATGTATTTTCCAGAATCTCCTACATTTTCTACACCTCACTATGTAGGTTTAAAGTGCAATATTTAAAGACTTTAAAAAAGACTTAAAGACGTCACGTGTTTATGAGTAGATACATCCAGAAAGTAGACAGCAAGAAAATGGTCTGTTAAGGTTCTGAATCTGTGAATCACAGCACTTCCCATAAAGTCTGTACCTTTCTAGAAATGGCTATTTAATTCTATGCCACAGATTCTGTATCAGAAAACTGACAGGAAGAACAATTTATTATGAAAACCATCTATAGAATTTTAAAATTTAACTAATAAACAATTACCATTAACTTATATGTGTAATGTATTCAYACTTCATTCAATATTAACTACATTAGAAATTAATTCCTAGATGTTTTTACAATTATTACATCCAGTTGAGTAGAGAAAGAAATGTGACAAGTACAAAATGTCAGAAAAGCGTTACAATTATACACTGAGAAATTTTTATAATGCACTCTTTATGGATTACCACACAAAGTGCTAAAACTCATTGTTTAAGCTTCATTGAACACTGTATATTTATATTCATTCTTAAAACTCTTCCTCCCWGTACTTCAAAGGATTAGACAAATATAAATTCTTTTCTAAATGGTGAAGGAACTGTCCTTGTGTAAGTTTGATTTAAGGGAGAAAATTATTGAGGTAATAATTTTCCACAGAATCCAGGTCCTCAAAACTGCTGAAATTATGCCATGCTATCAGGTCAATCAAATTTCTAGGTACCTAAATAGTTTACTTCAAAWTCTTCCTTTTTGCTAATGATTGATGATACTTGAATTCCTTGTGTAACTTAAAACTTCAAGAAAGAGAGGAAGTCCAAGAGTGCCTTTTAATGATATAATACTATTCAATTAAAGGCCATTCCAGAAGGCAACAGTGCCTTAGTGGGAAGCTATTGTTGCACATCCCAAGAAGTCTCACTAAGCCAAATAACAAATCTTATCCTTTTAAAAGACTGAGATAACATTATACCACTTCAGCACAGCTCCTTTGGCTACATCACTTAGGAAATTAGAAATGTCATTCTCTATTTTAATTCACCTTCAGGAAAGAAGGTTAACTCATTGGCAAAGAAATTTTAACAGGTCAGATCTTTCAAAATCAATAATGAACTGCACTGGAGATATCTTTCCAAAGGGATAACTTCAATTAAAACAGCCCTCACCAGAGATAATGAGTAGAGAAGGAAGGTTCATGTTGGACAAAGGAACACTGGCCCCCTTGCCAAATACGTGATGCAAAGATACTTATCAGCCTGAATTATGCTGAAAAATCTTCAAAAGGCTCTGAAAAACAGAAAGGTCATTTTGTCTCAAGGAGACTGTCTACAAAGAGTGACTGAGAATCTTTCCTAATAATTTTTTTTAAACTCATCAACATCAAAATGTTCACTGGGCTCAGAAACAAAGGAAAAAAACCTGTTATGGGAATTTCAGTGTTGCAAAGGACATTCACAGTCATCATATGGCCACTGTTTATTTTTCTGGAGGATGTACAAGAGGTAATTATCCATCCAGGGCTACATTAGCAGCCATAAAATCTCTCTCACCTTCTTCAGATGGAAGAACCAATGTGTCCAAACAGGGACACACAAGCTTTTGGCCTAAGTCTCCACCATAATGTAAAATTTGACTCAATTCCAATTTTACTGGAGCATTGGAGCAGCTCTCASTTCCTTTTAAAATACAAAATTTATGACTGGATACCAACAATTGACTCATGGGGAAGGATAATAAAATAATTCTATATCAAATGCAGGAGCCTAAATTTGTCTACYTTGACTTCATTACTAATTGTCAATCCCAATGCCTTTTTGTCCCACTTTTTTTCTTACAATATACTATTTAGGAKGCTTCTTTTCCTTGCAGTGAAAATAGTCAGAGTCATCTAGAGAATGGTCACGTTTAAGAGGCACATTTATTTGTTGAACAGCATGTTAATGTAAGCAAAGGAAAGCTYAACCCAGTATGGCACCACTGAAAGAAACAAAAGTCAGCTGGGGAGCAAAGAGAAGAAAATATACTCCCTGCCACACAGGTCTCCTCATTTTATGCAAATCACAGCACTGTTTAATTAGTAAGCTCTGCTTTTTTTCTTCCAGTTTAGATTTTTAAAGGCAATAAAGCTATTCCACAGTAGGAGGCTACAGTAATGGGAAACCTGACTTTGTGCCAGTCAACCAGAATTTCACTAGCACAGCACAGGACCACATATATCTATATTATCAGGCAGGGCATTGTAAAATAGAAAAGGGACTAAAATTAGAAAGAAGACTTCTTCCAACTATTCAAACAAATCACCAGGAAGACAGAATTCTCTCCCTAGAAATCTTGAGAGTGAAACTAGATGCTTTTCTGGAAGATACACTCAATTATTTATATTCATTTTATTATTCTAAGATCCAAACCTGACCTTACTGTGCTGGACATTGTGAGAATTCAGAGACCTGAAGTGTCCTGGTGCCACTCCACAGAGTTCATAACCCAGGTCGGGCTCAGGGCAGACATGTACAATGCAGAATAAACAACTCAATGACTGTAAGCATGTTAGCTGGACTAATGTTTCTCTTTGCTTGCTTTGCTGGGCTTTCCTGGGAATGTTTATGTCAAACAGAAAAAGGGAAAACTGCAGAGAAGAGCCAATAAGAAGTGTGAGTGGAACTTAGGTATGCAGCAATGAGGAAGGCAAGAAGAAAGGTCTCAATAGTCAACCAGAAAAAGACAAGAGCTAAAAGCAGTGGATTTCACAAACAAAAAGGCCTTAATTTAGCTGCTTCTGAAGCTGCTACTGCAGTAGCAGGTCTTCAACTGTCTCAGAACCTACTCACTTCAGTTAGTGACGGAATCTTTAATCATTTTCAAAACAAGCCAATTTGTAATTGTGCAATCCACATGAATTAGTGCAATGCTTYGTTGCAGAACCCCTAAGGACATTCACACACGTAATCACTCAGTTAACCTGGCACCCTGCTCACAGACACCCCAGCAGCAGCCAGGGCAGCACAGGCAGGCTGCCCACATCCTCCACAGGAGCACCAGTGTGGGTGGAACACTGCTCACATTACGGAGGTAAGGTTGGATTTCCTCCAGTCACACTGGCATTGCTGGAGACCAGGAGCGTCCTGACCCCGACCCACAGGCAAAAGGCGTTTGCAGATGTGGCTGTTGCTGCCAAATGACCCACACTCCAAGCATCCCTGGCAGTTTGCCATGGTCATGGCATCACTTATGACCCTGTGTTAGCTGTCGGTGATTAAGTGAGTGGCCATCTGGGTGCCATGCTGCTCATCTTTCCTACTGTCTCCATAAAGCTGTGATTTATAAGGCGTTGTCAGATCCCATTACTGTTTGGACCACAGCATCTGACCGTGCATTAAAATCAAGACACCTGTTGCAAATCCAAAATAAAATTTAAGTTAGATGCTAGCTCAAAGTAAAAATACCATTAATGGATCAGGAAACGTTTTTCCAGCATAAATTCATTAGAAGCACTCTATTGTTATTACCCAAACAATCTTTTATGGTTCTATGTTAACAGAGTAAAATATGACATAAAAACCTGTTTGAAGCACACTAGTGGGTAAGTTTGCTTTCTTGCCTGTTAAGGGAGGGTAAAATACAACATATGCTGTCTACAAATCAGTATTAATTTAAAGCTGCAGAGAGCACCATTTTATGAAGTAAGTGAATGTACTTATCCTGATTCATAAATTCGAATTAAATTTATTTAAAGCAATAGTCTTTATTGAATGTATGCTTTGGTTTTTAAATAAGGAGACACACATTACAGTAAGAGATTTKAAAAAAGCCCAGCTATTTTAGTGCTTTGCTTTTTCAGTAATTCAAACACTAATAGCTAAAATTCAACAGCAGAAGTTCAGACAGTGATTCTACTACTCCCTTGGTGGCCTTTAAGACCCTGGTTTCAGTCACCAATCAAGATACTAACAGACCTTTCTCTATTATTAGGAACAGTATCAGCTTTCATAACTTCTCTGTAAGAAATTGTTCTGTAAGGAACACTTATGCAAGCAAATTTAGTATTAATTGCATGTAACACTTCAAATGCTCTTTATAGCCAATAGGATTTTCACTATCAATATCTTCACAGGTCAACTGTATTAAACAACCTACAGACCAGAAATAAGAAAAAGTCTCCACAAAATGCAAGAGATTCTCTATAAAATTACCCCATGGTTTCTTTAGATAATGGAAATTACCTGGAATGGCTTGTAATAATAAAATTTGCTGTATATTTCAAGAGGTCCAAGATGCTGGATGATTAATACCCACATGGGGATTTTTTTCTTCATCTGAAATCACGTGCTTGCAGAGTGCTAGAAACCAACTATAAAATGAATTTTATGTTCCAGTAGTTCATGGAAGGGGTGGACAAAAGGGACAGGTCAAYCATGTTCTCAGAGGTTAATCCCAAGCCAAGAAGTACATCTCTATYGTAAATACCCAACTGCATTCACAGWATGAYCAAAGTKGCATCTCTTGAGAATGTCAGAGATTAAAARTGATCCAACAAGCCTTTGCCTCCCCTATACACATTTCGATACCACCTAATGCTATCAAAAGACCAGTGGCTTCACATAATTTTCCTATAGGGTATCTTATGACAGGCTAACATTCACAAAATGCATGGCAAGAGAGGAACAGGAGGCTTTTCAGAGAGAAGTGATGCCATTCAATGGGTTTAGGTTCAGAGACATAATATTAGAGGCAGCAAACACAGGTCAGGGTCAGCTGCTCTCTGGTGACYGAAAATCTCGTACCTGCACAAGCTCCAGGCCCCTGATTTACAACAGGCTGTCAAGGGCACTGGGCCACATCTCAAAGATGCACAGCCTCCCTCAAATCCCTACCCAGAAAGCATTCTTTTAAACATATATCTCAGAGAAGACTTAGGCCATGGTCTCATGCATACAGAACCATGACAACTTTATTTTCCTTCATTCTTTAACATCCCCGACAAACCGCTTTTCAATACTCAACCTTTCATTGCATATCTTGGATTGAATGAAAAAGCTTCCTCCAACCCCCATTAAAGAGCAAAGGAAGCAGCTGAGCTGAGTGTATCCATCCCAGGCTTTCCCTTCACTCATCTGATCCCTCAGAGTTCACTTCTACATCACTCTTTAAAGTTTGGCTCAAAGCAGTATCTCCAACACCCATGAACTAAGGAATTTAGCACTTGGGCAGCTCATCACTTGAACTTGCCATATTACATTCATGAAGCTTTTGAACTGCTTGCAGAAAATGTCCAAATTGTCAACCTGGACAAGCTGAGCCCCAAAAGAAAGAAGCAGATGGCTGAACAGTAACAAACCACAGCTAAGCAGCAGCTCCTGATAGAGGCTTCCCTGTACGCTCTGCTGATGTCCTCCTACAAAGACACCAGAATTACTGCAYGCTCCTCTTCCCTTGTTATTTCAGAAATGCTCTGATGATTATGCCAAGGTCGGGAATGTGACCTGGGGAAATCCTCCAACACCAGTCCAACAAGCACAGTAGGAGCACAGCTAGYAAATCAATCTGCTTCACAACTGTAAAATTATATCAT
>NW_026623396.1:1017573-1068058 GCF_030028575.1 Malurus melanocephalus
CAGAAAAAAAAAAAGCATAAAGAAAAACCTTGGGGTCAAGACATAATCTACATGCTCAAACTTTTCCCTATCAGGTGCTGTGATGTTCCTGAGGTCTATTCCCTGCGAAAGGCTGGATTACAAGCTGTTTTATCACCATATAGGCTTTAACTTTTGGTCAGYCCTGAAGTGGTCMGGCAATTAGAACAGATGATCTTCGTAAGTCCTGCTTCTATGCTATTCTATATGACCATATTTTGCCTGTGGTTGATTTCTTCAGTGTATAAATACCTATTTTTTGTGAAATCTACAAAGCTAAGTCTACTACCTCAATTTTATCATTCTCTAACTAGCTGCTATTTCAGAAGAGCTAATTATGCCTAAAGAAAGGAACTTTAAAAGCATTTATTTATTTTACAGGTTTCCTAATTGCACAATATTCCTATGAAAAACTACATAGATCTGAGATGTTGGATATCCACACTGGGATTAGCATTTACAATTCTGCATAGAAATAAGGTGGTGRGGATCCATGATGCTAAGATTTAGACTAGCTTGGCTTTTCGTAAGCTGACTGTTTACCACATTTTCTAATAAACAAATGAGGGTTTTCAAACATAACTACAACAGAATTGCAATTAAAATCAAAACAAAACAGGATGTTTCTCACAAAACATGTAAAGACAACTTGGAAACATCTTRTTGTAGGTGACTGTGCAAAGAGCAGCAGGATATGGCTACAGAGGGGAAAAATTCACAGTAGTTATTACAGAGAACAGGATTACCATTGGTTTAGAACGACACAATTTGCTGAAGGCAAGGGTATTATTTAGAGTTGGTATCTGTACTTAATTGTCCTCATTTCATACTCTTCCCCAGGCATCCAGGGTCACAGAAAGGATATCCTGTTAAATTCACCTTCTTTTGATTTCATATGAATGCTCTCTTTTTTAAACAACATGTATAAGAATCCACACTGATAGAATTCTCCCTGCTGTCCCCAAATTATCACGCATGCTTTCATCAAACCCAGCAAAGTCCAAGCTGTCCTGTGTGTCCCWAAGGTCACTACACTTAACATAGAGAACTCCATATAAAACATGTTCTTACAGAACTGTGAGGTGGAAGAGCATGAAAAGACACATCTTATGAAGAAATTTTTAGAGGAAAATGGTTGCATACAGAAACTCTAAACAAAGCCTAAAAAAAAGGGGAAAACTTCCTAAAAGTTGTTACTTGTTCAAAGGGAAAAGAGCCAGAGCTACTCTAGGCTTTCTTCTYCTTTAGTTCTGGATATTTCAGTAAATCATAAGCAAGATAAATGCTTCTAGAACCRTGTTTTCTTCATTATTATGCAGAACTAGATTAAATGTCTTTCTATGATCTAGAAACAGATGACATTTCCAAGGCTKCTGTTTCCTTTCCTTTTAATAATAAATTTACACATCTGTGTATATGCACCTATCAAGTAACTATGTGATTGACTGGGAAAACATATATATGCTATCAAGTTTTGATAAAATTTAGTTTATTTTTAGTGTTGCATACACAAAACACCAAATGGTTTTAGATGCTCTATTAATTAAGGGGGGGGCGGGGGGAGAAGAATGAAAATTATGTAGGAAGAAGGCAAAAATTCTCTGTGATCGAAATAATGGAATAATTTACTACTATTTACCACTCTAATCAAGAAATAATAAAATAAACCACAGCTCTATCTAGAATTGGAATCTTAAGGCTTTATAACATGACAATGCATTTTGCCTAACTGTTCCCTACTCAGAAAATATAAAGCAGCTCTCAAGGACCAAATCTTCAAGGAGCCTGAATATTTTCCAGTTAGAAGGAAATAAACCTCTCATCCCATGACAGCAAGACCCCATTACAGAATGTGTTAATTGGCTGCACTCTTTGGGCKCTCAGCGCACTCCACCTTTTATTTCAGGGCTGACACTGCACCTCAGTGTGAGGTTATCACATTAGTCAGTTCCTGCGGTGAAACACCACGTGTGAAACGACAGTGTAAGTGCAAAAGGACTGAGATTCTCTCTGACTTCAGTGTCAGCACAAGGTTCCTGTCATATGCCACTGAGTGCATGTGATGCACTAATGTGTCTTGGCCCACCTCACTTACACAAGTACCATCAAAACGTTTCACTTTGGGTACTGCTGTGGCTTTATGAATGCCTGTTGCTACTCCTTTAATCTTAAAAAGTGAGAAGAAAAGTGGCAAGAAACAAGCTATCATCTGTTTGTACTGGAATTTTCTTTATTTCCTTCCTTTAGGAAACATTTCTCACATAGTCTTATCCCTGCGTATATAAGTACAGGGATTAACATGGAAATAAATATGCATTGGAAAGGTATTCCTGTGCTAACAGACACTGCACAAGCTGTCATTTTAAAATTTATGAAAAAAGCTGGTTGAAGAAACTCAGGAAGGCCACAACTTTGATATCCATCTACTATCTATTGTAGAATGACTAAAGTAACTAATAAAAAACCTTGAGATTCTTCACTCTAATGCCTTAATAAGAAAGAACTATATTACTTAAACATTCATCCAAAACCCCTAAAAGAATGAAAAACCACTGTCTCTACTCCCTAACCATATGAAATGCCAGCCTGCTCCATGTGTGAAACCTGTTTGAGCATCAGTTCCACATGCAATGAACCACCCAGGCAGTGCAATGAGATCCCTGATTTTCGACTCATTATATCAGGAAACACAAACACATGAATTAATTATATACAGCCTTTCTGGAAAACATCTAATAGAAATAATTTTTATCAAATACTGAAGCATTCCCTGTTTCTTTAGCTACAAAGTCCAATATATGCACACACATGCCCATTTAATCAAACAAACAAAAACAGTTGGGGCAAACTGCTGGTTTTTAAAATCGAGGCAATCTACYTTACAGTATAAAATCTATACACATAGAAAGACACCAAACCAACCCAAACCCCTAAAATGTGAATTTGCATCTCACATTCTTTCTTTCTTCGTCAGTTCTGCTATCACATTATAAGCCCCAAATATTTCTGTTGGTTCTTCCCAATTCAGGACACTGAAAAAAAWCCCAACCTACAAAAACAGTGTTAGAAGCTACACTAAATACATATTCATTGTTCCCTCTTCCAGAAGCTCCTGAAATTCCAAAACGTTGAAATCTGGCACAGAAATAAACTTTTGCTCTGAATCATATAAAATTATGTATACATATAAAATTATGTATTTAAAAWAATAAAAAATAACATTAAATATTTTATGGCATCTTCTGATTTTGTGATTGAAAATGTGGCAACTGCTAATGAACACTTCGTCCATTACTTGCACAATGCCACTGTATGGGTGGCTTTGATGAAAAACCTCACATATCAAAGTAGTGATAACAGTAATGAATGCAGCCATAGAATATTCTAGATTTTCATTTTTCAGACTACTTTTTCATTCCATAAGGAGGGATTGTTGAAACTTCATCTACTTTATTGTATTAAGACACAGAGAGGAATGTAAAGAAATACATATCTATCAGTCACAGTCTTGGGAACAAGAGGAGAATGAGGCAGCTGAGCACATTCTCAGGTCAGTGGATATATCAGGCACGACCATCCCTTAGATCTTGGTTCAGCTCATAACAACTCAGRGCTTCTACTTCCTAAACTAAAATGGTATTTCTGATGATGTTTTCCAAATTGTCCTTCTGAATTCAAGGTTCACTGCTTTTTATGGAAAGGTAGGTTTCTATTTAATTTTTGCAGAAAAAAAAAAAAAGCCTGCATTTAAATTCACACTTCAGAGTGCCTATATGCTTTTATTTCTGCAAAATACTTCTATGGCTTAACACCATGTATACCTTTCATTATGTTCCTTAATTTCTCAACTTTTTTTTGTTTTTTGCATAATTTTTTTTACGATCAAACCTGTATCACTTTCACGAGTTTAGGGTATTTTATCTACTCTGATTTTGTGTTATAAGCACTTCACCTAGTACTTACCTCTTATTTATTATCCTTCCACAAATCCAAAAAAGTTATTTTCAGGATTAGAGTTATTTTGGAGATTATTTTAAGCGATTACATCRATGCACATTCCCTTTCTCAGAAAAATGATTATTTGCCAGACTTGACTGCAAGCCTCTAACAACATTCAACTCAAGCTTCTCATGATCTCATAAAATTTATACTGATTTTTGCATATAGCTTATATTTAAAAGCACGAATAAATGTGTTTGTAAATCCCAGATCAGTCATTTCTTTTTGTATTTAAGAAGGCTATTTCTTCCAATTAATGTTTTTTTCTGAGTAAACTTGGAAATATAAAAGTTGAAAAAGAGTGAGAAGGAAACAGTTACTAAATTGATCTCTAAAAAGAATGAATAAGTGGACTGAATAAATTTATTAGCCGATTTTTACATCTGAAGAAGAGTTTCTCCTTTGGAGTAAACAGGACTTTTGTATATAAATCTGTATTTTTCAGTTATTAAGTTGCCATGTTAAAGAATTATGTGTGGGGGGAAAGGGGGAAATTATTAACAGTTAAGATTTTTTGGTTTCTGAAAGAAAAATAAGCTCAAGCCCCAATGAGATTTCTACTTTAATATTAGCCATATTAAGAAGAAACACTTCATGAGCATGTTTTGACAGTAAAACAGGGACTAATGAGATTGTAATTAGCAACAGTCAAAGACTGTTGGTGCAACAGAAAGTATTTCTGAAGTTATTAGTGTATTACTTAATTAGCGGCTTCTATGAACCATAAAAAATGTTGATACTTAATCTACACAGGCAAAATTTAAAGGATAAATCTAAGTGAGTCTGCTGATTTGATTACAGCATTACTTCAGCCTATTTACAAAAGAGCTTTGTACMACTGTAGTGAGGAAAACATGAAAAACCCCAGGTGTGCTTAACCGACATTTCATGCCCATTATACAGCCCTGAAGATAAAATATGTATCTAAGAATTTAAAAACTCATCAGCTGAAACAAAATGTATCAGGAGATACATAAAGGAATAMCATCATAGAAAAGAGTCATGAGAATATTCCTTATGATGAAAATACCATGGATGAAAAGTAATCCTTTTCTACGAAATRCTTCTATTTCTTGACATCAATGAATGATTTGGGAACTTAGTGAAATGCTGTAACAATTACACTGCTACAGCTTTTTGAGAGTTTGTTCAGAAGGCACAGAAAGGAAAAAAGACCCTTTTCCAGACTGCTTTGAATACCAGCAGCATGAGCTACTACTCATCACATCTGTAATATAAGCAGCAGCAGAGGAGTGTGGTCCAACTACAGCACCAACCAGCTCAGATTTTAAGGGAAAAAAAATCTTGCAAAAAGGGTAAAGAAGTACTGAAATACTTCATCTCATGATKTCACAGGTTTCCTAACCCTGGAATTCCATAAAAACAAGTGAGGACAAAGACCCTTCTGGATGCCCATGGTCAGACTGGAACAACCACCTCACTCTCAACATCATGATTCTGTGTCTGTGCTGTGTAAAATTCCTGCGTAAAATGTAATTTCTCTCACCATGTGATTCAATGAGTTTTATTTAAACTCAGCAAGGGAGTGATACTAGGAAAGAGGGTAGCTAAGGCAATTTTGATATAAACATGGTGATCAAGAAAAGGATCAGAAACATGCAGTTGAAATAGCAGTGGACATGTTAGTTTACCAGGGAACACAGCTTAAATCATTCTGAGAAATCAATGAGGAAATGCAAAAGGTACTGGGAAAGTGCCAGAGTGAGAAGGGCCAGAAGCAAAAGGTGCTGTTAAGCACAGCTGTGATGGATGATGCTGAAGCTGTTGAGCAGAKGAAAACACAGAGAGAAACAGAGAAGAGTGAACGCGTCAGAGAACTGCCCTGTGACAAATGCACTGCACTGAATCAGCCTCTTCAAAACTCTATAATTCCTGATGTCATCTTCCTTTCAGGAAGGCTCTCTCATTTGAGATAAGCTGGGCAGTGATATTCTGCTGTGCAGAGACCCTCCASGCCTTTGCACAAGGGGAAGGAGACAGGCACGGAACAGAGCAAGGAGTAAGTGCAGATATATTTGTCAAGGGATTTCTTTGTGTTCCCTTGGCTTAGCCTACATGGAAGGTGAAAGCAGAGGCAGAGTTAACTTGTAAAAAATGCTGCTGACAGGAACACTGGGATTCTTGTCACCTGAGTGGATAGGGTGGCACCCAGCAAGGCAGTGACAAAAGATGTAGTGKGGAGCAAAGTTTGTGTTTCAAAGCAGTTATAGAAGCTGAGAGCCTCTCTAACCCAACAATCCACAAAATCCACAAAATATGAAACCTGATGTATTTATACAACATTTAAATGACCATTTGCTGCTTCTACTTTAGGTAAGTGCAGATTTGCTTGACTTCCAAAGTAATTCTTTTTTCAATCTGTGACAAGGGGGTAAGAGAGCTGAAAACAAGGTTATTGTGTTATCATTTTAACTCTCTTGATTTTTTCTTTTTTTTTTTGCAATCAATACGGTTATTTCTGCAACACACACATTTCACACACAAGGGTGCAATGGTCTCACAGCTCAAATGCTATWAGGGGTCAGCAGATTTCACCTGGAACATGAAGTGTACCAAAAAAAAAAGGCAAACAAACAAGACTGACCCAAAGGACAGAACATGCCTCTCCTAGATAATTTGCAATTACAGTCACATCTTCTATAGGTATGCACATCCAAGCCAGAGAGRTAATCGAATTTACTTTTTTTTACAGAGCAGTTTGGACAGCACTGCAATACAGATAAATTTTCTGCCTTTGGTCCTTTTTGCCAATGACCTTCTAAAATAAGAACACAACAATGCTGACAAATACAAACCTCTGCTGCTTTAGGTAAATACTTCATGTATTCTCTTTAAAAAAATGCCTTTCATTTGTTCTAAGACATTTACAATGTTCTCTTAAAAGAATTAGGCCTTTTACTGCTTCTACTGGTATGAAAACTTTGTTTCCAASTCTTCTTCTCCATTGCTCTTTGATACCATATATATATACACACATACATATATGCATTTTTCCATCTTCAGTCTATCTAGTCATGCACTATTAACTGTTTCTTTTTGCACAAATTGTTCTGCTCTTTTTCTTTTAAATGTGTTCAAGGATAACATGAACACATTTGCTTTAAAGTTTCACTTTCTGATTAAGCAAATCAGCCGCATTTCAACCCTTCCTGCAAGGCAGGCAGAACATCTCCTTGATGCTCACAAGTACATGTTTTATGCACCAGTCTTACCAGTCTTTCTCTTGGCTTCGTTTTTGAAGAAAGAGCCTGATTAATACAAGTACATTGCCACACAAAAGAGAAATATTTTAACCACCATTTTAATGTCACATTTTCAATGGTTACATGGAACCTTCAAGCCAGATTCCTAGTACGTTGTTCCTCCAGCTGAATTAGGCAGCAATGACACAAAATCCCTACTACATAAAGTATTACCAAACTATTCAATATGAATATATGATTTTTTACATATTAATTTTTTGCTACACTTTAAGCCAAAACCTCAAGCATTATCCCTTTATAGTTGCAACARTTAATTCTATTAAGTATCTTTTCTTTTATTTTCCCAAACATTAGAATATTGATGGTGAAATCAATCTAAATATCAGAAATCTTATGTGATTAGATGTTAAAATGTTGTAGTGTGCTATGAAAGTCTTTCTTTTAAAAGCCCCACAATTTACTCATTTTGTATTGAAAAAAAAATTAAATAACTAACATATCATCATTTTTAAAGTCTTACAGTGACCTACTCATTTAGTTCAAAATCAGACACAGTATCAGTCATATTACAATATCATAATACCCATAAGGCTAAATAAAGAAAAAGCCACTTGCAAAAATGCTTCTTTACATGAAACATTCTCTTCTGGCATTTCTGTACTCATTAAATATTGTTGCTTGCATTTACTGCTAGCTTTCTGGGATTCGAACTTAAATCTTYGAGAAAAATATTCTGTGATTCATGTGGCAATCAAAATGCAGATCTTCAGTGGTTTACAAGCACTGCCAAAAAGGTGGAAAACTATGCTTGTAACATATTAAAAAATGCTGAATTTGGGAGCAAAGAAGGGTAAACAAGGGAGTGAGTCATATATCAAATTACAGTGTTTGTGCAGCTTTCACACAAACAGAAGTGCTGTGATCACTCTTGAGCTCTGCATGTGTCAGCCTTATGTTCAGAAAGCACATATGCATTTTCTCTAACTAAAGAAAAATCTAAATTGAACATCAACACTCTTTCTTTTTTTACAATAAATGATGCTTCAGAGCTCTAGAACAGCACTGAATCTGCACAAGAGGCTATGTCGAGTATATGTGATCTAGAGAGACTTCTATTACCAAAAAATACACTCCAGAAGATRACTGTTGTATTTTGATGTGACAATCTGACTCTGTCCCAAAGGCTATGCTCACTGCACTTGCAACACAAGTCCAATCAAATCTGTACCAAGCTAAAAAGTAATCACCTTCTGTGAAGACCATTAGCAGATTAAGCCTCGGATAAAACAGAAAAAAAAAGTTACATGCATTTATCAAAGGGCAGAAAACCAATAGCTTGTACATAAGCCATCTTTTCAATTGTATTTAGGTAAGTGATTAGTCTTCCTCTTATCACTATCATTTGACTATTTGACTTCRTCGTGGCCATACTGTGACCCAAATACAGTAGATATATCAGCAACCAGATCAAGCCTGATTCCAGCTGCAGGCTTTTTATGTCTACTGATATATTAGGGATGACTGTTGGCAGCTCTCTTAGTTTTACTTACAAATGACTTTATTGAAATTAAGGGTCTCTAGGAAGAAAATAACGCAAATTGAAGAAATAATTTTGTTTTACCAACTTTAACAARCAAAAGAAAAATGGATGTGTGAGTGAACATGCACAGTAATGATGCAAATATACATCATTGGCATACGAAGGCTGCAGCATTATGAAATCATGTATTTCAGGGCTGGGTTAGGAACACAAAACTGTTAGGTTACTAATAACCCGAGACCAAATCTGGATATTCTGGAATGAGCAAATTTTGCAGGGTAAATGAAAGGGATGAATATCATGAGGTAGCCCGGAAGATTTCCACAGTYATCTAGTTCAAGAGAAGCAAGGAGGATTTTCCAAATGAAGGAGGCAGTGATTCAGTGCCTAAACCTCTTGATCCTGTGAACTCTCTGAAACAGGAGGCCATCTGCCACAGAAACTTTGTTTCTGCTGCCAGCAGTATGCACCCATTCCTAATCATGCCTTTTCATTTAAATCACGCTATCAGAATTTTTTCTGCCATTACTATGAAAATCATAAAGATACAGTTCTTGATTAATCAACTTGAAGCCATGAAGTAAGAAAATATCCTRCTCTCTCTTATTGTAGTTTTACAGTTGCATTTTATTCCTTGGAGGYCTTCTTTCACCCTCTGGTGTGTATAGTAAACTTTCATGTATTTTATTCTTTAAAAGACCTTCATTTTTATCCAGCAAGATTGTTGATCAGAGAAATATTTTCTTTTACATGCCTTTTTCTGTTTTGGTATCTGGCACAAAGTTGGCTTTGACTTTGCTTTTTTTTTTTTTTTTTTTTTTTTTTTTTTTTTTTTTTTTTTTTTTTTGGTACAATCAGTACGTTTGCTGCATGGGCAACCAAAGCCTATTTATGCTTACTTCTAGGGCAGATATTGTTACCAATTTCCACTTTCCCCAGTCTTGTAAAATAAGTATCTTTTAATATTTTCACTGGTAAGTGCCTTAGGACCTTGCTCATGCCATGCCCATTGACTTCAGCTGTTACAGGACAATAAGAGTCAGCAGACAGAAAGGTATTAATTTCAATATTTTTTCTAGACTCTATCAGCTAGTCTAATTGAGTCTAATTGATATGGCTCATGGGTTTGGAATCCATTTTATGGGTTTGCACCATTTTTTGAGAGTGCTAAGGTGTTGCGGTTTAGAATGCTGGCCAAAAGCCAGGCACCCACAACACCTGCTCATTCGCTCTCCCCCACCAACACACGAGCGAAGAGAAGAGCGAAGGGGGAAAAACTAACAAAAAGGTTCACGAGTTGAGATAAGGAACGGGGAGGAAAACACTTGATGGACAAAACAGGCACTACTTAAATTAGCAAGTGAATTTATTACTAACAAAGTCAGAGGAGGAGAATGAGAAATAAATTACAACCCTCAAAGACACCGATCTTCTCCCCACTCCCTCCCCGCTTCCCACATACAACAAAGCAGCAGGAACGGAACAGGGTGTGGGGTTGGTCAGTTCATCACCGGATCGATCTGCTGAGGGAGAAGAGTCCTTCCCTTGCGTTGCTGTGGGGTCCCTCCCACGGGAGACAGTTCTGGGTGAACCTCTCCGGCGCGGTTCCACTCTCACGAGCAGCAGTCCACACACATCTGCTGCATTGTGAGTCCCCCCACGGGCAGACAGTCGTCCCAAAACTGCTGCACCGTGAGGCCCCTCGTCCCCTGGGTGCAGGCCCAAAGCCAGGCTGTTCCATCTTGGGAGCAAGGCCTCTCTCTCCATGGCTCTCCTGCTGGACACAGCCCCTTCCTGGCGTCCGCCCACTCCAGTGTGGGGACCTCCCTCCTCCATGGGCTGTGGGTGGATCTCTGCACCCTCCATGGACCCCATGGGCTGCAGGGGGACAGCCTGCTCCACCATGGTCACCTGCAGGCGGACAGCCTGCTCTGCCTTGGTCACCATGGGCTGCAGGGGGACAGCCTGCTCCACCATGGTCATCGTGGGCTGCAGGGGGACAGCCTGTTTCACCATGCTCGTCACCACGGCCTGCAAAGGAATCCCAGCTCCAGCGCCTGGAGCAGCTCCTCCCCCTCCTGCACTGACCTTGGTGTCTGCGTCCTTCACATATTTCTCAGCCTCCTCCACTGGCAAAACTACTCTGAGTGCCCCTTGTTTTGATTTCTTCTTAAATATGTTTTCACAGAGGCGTAACCACCGTCTTTAATYGGCCCAGGTTTGGTCAGTGGCATGTCCATCATCCTCAGAGCCAACAGCAATTGGCTCTGCTGGACATGGTGGAAGCCTCCAGAAGCTTCTCACAGGCGCCATCTTTTTGGCCCCCCCACTTCCAAAAAGTGGGCCAAGCAAAACCAACACATAAGGTTATGACCTTTTAAACGCTTTCTACCCATTCGTATCTTCAGCTTCCATCAAAGATCTGGCTGTGTCCCAGTCTCTAAACATGTAAGTCACAGACTTAGAGGGATGATGAAGCGCATCACATAAACCACAGTTTGTTTTTTTACTGTAAGTACATCTGGGATACCTAAGTTAGGCTATGTCTGGACAGCCATTTATCATGTGGAGGAAATGGACATTGTGCCATCACAGGAGAAGAACTGTTCAGAGCAGTTCATTCAGGAGCTGCAGCCAGTGTCAAGCCCTTCACTCTGCCAAGTAGCTCAGACACAGCTACTTTTCTGCCAGGAGTATTCCTGTCTCATGATTCAGATCTTCAGTTTAGGTAACTGAACTGAAGCTGAAGCACAAACATATGCCCACATACAGCTATAATTAATGCTTAACACAGGAGATAGARAAATTCAAAGAAACATGTCAACACTTAACACTTGCCTTTCTGTCTGACCCAYTATTTCCCTAAAGCACTCTGCTCCATAAACTCAGGATGGCCAGATGCCCTCTGGTTAGCTACTGGAGCCACCCAYGTCAAAAGGTGAAGCACTATTCCCTTGGTGTATTAAAGTATCTGTCTGATCCCACTCAGAGCCTTCTGTACTCCTTCGCTGACCCAGGTGTTTGCTCCTCTCACATTTCCTTCTTAAAATATCCAAACTTTGATACTTTCATCCTATTTGCCAGATTATACAACTACAATTCACTGCAGGAAAGTCATGATAAGTAGGCTTTGGAATGGAGTTGTGCCACAAATGACACCTGAATGGGTAAACCACTACTATCTGACAATTACACAGCAACACTTTTATTAATTCATGCCAGGCTTTCTATACACTAAAAATTTTAGTCCAAAAGCAACATGTAACACATATTACAAATCATTTACTTCAAAGCTKTAACAGAAAGAACAAACAGTAAATCCAATGCAAGGGAAAGATCCAAGCTCTCAGAAAAGCAGTTTGGTTGCAGGACATAAATAGTATCAGAAATTAAATTTAGAAAACCAAATAAAACCCAACACAAAATAAACAAAAAAAAAAAACAGACCCCATAGTCATGCTTCAAGTTGGATACTCAAAAAGATCCAAAAATCTCAAATTCCAAAGTGGGCTGATGCAGCAGAGAAGTAGCCATTACAAGTGACATATAAATATACGAGGTCTAGAGCTGGCTTCTGCAACWGTCAACAAGGAGCAAAGAAGTAGCAAACAATTAGCAAAGAAGGCTGAGGACCACCTTTTTCATTGGAATGGTCCTAAGGGCTCTGAGGTCCCAAAATCACCCAGCAACCCATTATCTCTTCCTGTTCTTGGGGTATCTCCATGCTTCAAGGCATGAAGCACATCTTTCAGCTCTCTACTGCACAGACATTCTAATTTACTTTGTGTAAAGATAAAATTATTTTTCCCTGTTGCTCAAAGTCCCTATTCTTAATATTAAAAAGATGCTTAGATGGAAAGTTCACGGCAATCATGGAGATGCAYACATAAATTGATACATCAGTGTTTAACTGCTACTTCAACACTCATTACCAGTATGGAGAACTCCAGCCTTGACACTGCAAGTTATCAGATCCATAAGGGTGGCTGAGAATTTGGGATCACATTCCATGTGGATGAAGTTCTTATCAAAAGAGGTTAAACAGTCKCATTGTTACACTCTGCAATTCATTAAAACATTGACTAATTGACATTAGGTTAAGATGAAACCACTTGACAGTAATCAAAATTCTTGTCCAAATGCCACCAAAGTKTTTCCTAGGTCCTCAAAGGATGTTAGCTCTTTCTATGAAATTTTCTAACCTAAATGACCACTTTTGGATTGTTGACATGGAAAAAACACATTTGTAGCTAAGGGAGAACAAATGACAGCCAGAAAAACATGTTCACTTATATCTTTATTTATATCGCATATATTTCTAGCACTTCTAGACTGCCTGAACAGACAATATTGCTACCCACAAAGTCACCAAATGTTTGATGAAAAATAACTTTTTACATCTGCACATACGTGWAGCTCTTAGACCAGGGACAAAYATGTGAAACAYRTRCCTCTATAATTATTTTWAATTAATATTTCCCTATCACAGCTTCAGCTATGAAATAGATYATTCATGACTTAACCATGATGCCACTTGGAGTCATTCCAAGTTAAATTTACATGACAGAGGTTAAAATTATAAAAGCTAAAGGTTAAATTATTAGAAACAACAGAAAACAGTGGTTATTAATGGAAAAACATATAATGGATACACTTTGTGGACAAAAAAATATCAGATAACTCTTTCCATCCTATACTCCACCTGGCAGCAAACCYACTGAACCTCTGATAAAGAGTTGCTGCCAAATATTGAGTTCTTCCTTCTCTCACACTCCTACAAAAATTAGATGACCCAAGGTCAATTATGGGTGTTAGTCAGTACTGAGCCGAAGTCCAATTTATAGTACTATATATCATAATTTTTCAGTGTCAAAAAAGTCAGCACTGTTATTTGATTAGCCGAATCCATTCCAATCTGAAAATGCCTCTGGCTTCAATATTCTGACAAGATTGTCATCTCACTGAACTCTAAACAACACAAGCAACAACCTCYGAAAGAAAAGGCAGTGTGTGATTTAAGGGAGAACAAAACCAGATGGTAACATATATATACAATTAAAATTACCAGACTATCTTTGCATGTATGTAAACAAATGCCAAAGCTTTCAGACTGTAGGCATCAAAAAAGTAAGTCTCTTAGAAGGAATGCATTTGTGATACATTACACTGCAACACATCATTTATTTCACAGCAAGAAATCTGTTTCACTGAATTTCATGCATACAGCTCTATTAAAATTCAAGTTTAGAACCAGTCCCAKGGCACACCAGAAAAGAGGTGTACAGACTTCAAATCTCACTGTCAGGTACACCAGAGGACACAAAGGCAGTTACCCTCAGAAATGGGTTAATCACCATGCCCTTGCCATCCAAACCCATTTGCTTGCCTTTTGGGGCCTTCCTTTCTCTAGGGTTGTGAAGAAATGCCAACTTACCTAAAGTGACATTTGCATCTAAACAACAGTCACAATAATCAGCTTTTCTACCAGCAGGATCAAATCAAGTTTGTTTAATACACTGATAAATAGCAAGTGTAATCAGAATGACATCAAACACCAGCAGATTTGGCATGTGTTAATTCATCATTTGTCTGAAACTSAAATGCGTCTTTCAAAGCACCTCACATAAAACTTTAATTTAGCACAGTAGTTCAGTTTTCAACTACTTAGGTCTTTAGCCAAAATAATGACAAAGGAATTTCTTTCCTTATGGAAAATAAAGTGATGAGCAGTCTCTCAGATATATGGCATTTCACAACACTTGTAAGTTATACATWAGAAGAACTGGCAAGCATTTGTCAGCCTTCAGCAACTCCCAAGAATCTGATCCATGCATATTTTTTGATAACTTTTGGAGTCCTGCCAGACTGATAACCACAGTTTAAGGAGGCCAAGCCTGGTATGTTAAATAGCATCATGATTACTTTTYTATCTTCTTTATTTGGGACAGATGCAGAATCAGCCCAGCTGCAAGCCAAGCATGACTTTTAAGTCACTGACCAGAAAAAGAACATGCTTGAGTTTGCTCTTTCTTTTTCAACTTGAAAGACTTTAAGCTTCTATCCCAATCATCAATAGCAACTAGGAAAAGAATTCATCAATTGTTTTTTTCACYAAGCTGAAAATAGCAACAGTCACATTGACATAATTTTTCCTGAAGCATTAGTGTAATCATTAGTGGATTTTGTAACAGTGGCCTAATATTTCAAGTCAATAGCAGCCCCTTTGCCAAAAAAACCCACAAAATTTTAAAAAGTGAATACTTAACAGCGTTAACAGCACTTAATACGTGGTGGCTGCACAGAATCCACTATCATGCATGGAATGGGAAAGATGATTCTCTAATTGAGACAGGACACTATAGATGATCTTCTTCCTTAAAAGCAGCACTAACTGTAACATATACAGTGAGTTTTATGCCCGTTGTCCTCCAAGCTAAGTTTGAAATTAGYGTCAAAGTGTGTAGAGCAGTCTAGTATTTTCATTTTTTTACAAGATAGATTTATATTGCATTGCGTTTTTTAATCAAAGGTACAGCAGGCTCTTTCACTCTTCCCCTATATATAAAAAWGACCATCCTTTGTCTTTTATTCACATTGTGTTGCAAAATACAGCTTTGTTTTGGTGTTGGGAGATTGGAAGGTGAAATGGAGGTCACCCAGTTCCCCGAGGTCAGCCAGCACTAATAACACCAGTCTCTGGAGAGCACCAGCAGTGTCCCGTTTCTCTCAAGGTCAAGCAACTGCTGTAATCATTCAATGAGAGACTAATAGGACAATCCACGAGTCTTTTTTTTCTTCAGGGGTAAAGGACACACATCCAAAATGTTCCAGTGGTTTTAAAACCTTGTAAACAAATTTTTGTTCACAGTAAGAGATATAAAAATACGGAAAATATGCACAGTAACTACAGTAACGCCCACTTGAAAGCAGTATTTTTTGGTTTTCAATAGAGATCAACTCTACAACTCTACAATTAAGTACAGATAGCATATAATGAAATCTGTGCATTGGGGCCTTAAGTCAAAGTGTAAGCATAAAAATCAATGAAATATGTCAATTTATTTATTAAAACTATGCATATGTTCCTGTCCTATCCAGAATCCGGGTTACCTGCACACATGCGGAGCCTGCAAATCACAGAGCCTCTCCATCCTCATCTCTCCTGGATCCACTTGAGCCAGCCTCCTCCTTCTCAAGGCTTTTCCCAGCCCTGTTTTCCCAAATCTCAGCACAACATCCAGACCTAAACTGAAGACTCCCTTACTCCTGCCAGCACATTTCACCTTCAGCCTGACCCTAATTTCACCCCACACTACCCTCCCTATGCCCATGATATTCAGACACAGACTTCCAAACAGCCAAGCACAGGCAACTAAACGAACAAAAATGAGGTGTGTCCATGATGGAAATGGGCAAATGGCATCCTGAACTTTGGATATCAGTAAATCCTGCATGCACTTCTACGCCATTGAGGGTAATGTAATCCACATCAGTAGAAATGGGATCAATCAAAATCCAACCCTCTGCATAAATACATTCTTATCCAAAAGTTCACAAAACTCAGAAAAATTCCCACGTTTTTATCCATATTACTGGATCTAGAAGTTTGTTCAATTAAATTTAGAAAAGCCTAAAGAAATCAAAGCTATCTTCCTGCCATCGTGAAAAAGTCACCAAAATATTTATTTTGCTAGGAATATTTTACTTTTGTTTTACAGTACAGTATCTGTAGTAGGGCTGCTGTTGAACACTATGTCAGACAACTATTAAAAACCCTACACTTAGATATGAGCATATTACCAAATTACTTTGCCATATTTTAGTTTAACGTACATACGCATCAGTATGGAATGTACCATGCTGTTAYACAAAAATATCCTGAAATGCCAGAATCTGGCAATTAGTCTCTGAAGCAGTGTTACAGGAATCCTGAGTAGGCATAGAYCTGTATTTTGTATGAAATGCAATAAAACCTCCAAGCTTCATTACATCCTTTTACGATAGAGGTGTCACAAATCATGAGGAACTATAAGCAGCTCTATGTCAAAACAAGATGCCAGTAATACAGCAAGATGATTTTCAAATTTGGAGCAAAATTGCTTAATTTTCTTTTTCTCTTGTAAAGTATTTTACTTCTTATTTCACCAATTTACTTGAAGCCTGTGGAGAGATTTCTGAGCACCTCTCTGAAGAAATGTATTGCATGGTGGAATGAATTATTCCAGTCAATATATGATTACTTGCTCTGTGACAGTGCAATCTTGCAAAGAAGAGATTGTCTTCATCTTTTCCTTTTATTTTTTCTGTTCCACAGTAGATAGCAATTCACATTTTTTACACTTTCACTCTTTTTAGTGCAATGCACTTGTTTAAAGAGCAGCAAAGAATGTCAATATGTTAAAATATATCCAAGATCTRCAGATAGAAGAGCAAAACCACTTTATCTGCAGATACCTAATCTGAAATTTTCTGTACTGATAGAAAAAAGAACAGTAGTTTGGATGTTTTGCAAACAAAATGGTCTGCACAACAGAGAAAAMTTTAAGTACAGTTTGGGTTTTTTAAAAGAAATTCTAAAATAATCTAACAGTGTAAAATGTGGAGAGAATTTATTCTCTCTCTCTACATATATATATAAAGGAGTTAAGAATTGTCTAAACAATATTAAGGATTTTTCAAAATGAAATGTTACTATTAACGCTGTTCTACATTATGTCCACATAACCAGAAAGCACAAATCCTCTCTGAGATAATACATACCACAAGAGGACAACATATTATCTACAGCTGGAGTTCCTATTAGATGCTCACTTAACATGTTAAAAACAGGACTTTTCAATGGTGTGCATCCACATTAGGATATCTAATTCTGGCGCCCCATGCCTGTTCTCTCCAGGGCAAGTTAATGAGCCAGATACTCTGCAACTCAGACTCTGCCCATTAGAACTGACTTTCATGAAGTTAAGGTGATAGACACCAYCAGCATCTGAACTGCACAGTTGTTGATTTTAAATTTTAAATTGTCGTTTGTCTGTTTTCAATCAAATAAGGAGAAAAAAATAAATAATTAGTGGTATGACAGGTTGGTATTTTGGGTTTTGAAATGGGGGATAGGAAGGAATTATATATGAGGAACAATTATTTCAGAACTTGGAAATAATTGAAAGCTTTTTCTTTTTTGGTTTTTTTTTAGCCTTTGGAATGAGAAGTAGGGGAGCATAATGGTAATTGTATATACACACACACGCATATATATACATATATATAATAGTAACTATACCAAAACAGCCTTACCCTATAGAAATATCCATCTTCTAAAGTATTTACTAAAATGTTCAAAAGATATGCTTTCTTCTTACAGAAGAAATTTGAAAAAAACCTCTCATCAACAGATTCTAYTATGAAAATTGGGAAATAAAGCAACAGAAAACAATATAATAAAATAAAAATATTTAGGCACTATTAGATCGTAAGACTAGATAAGAACTTGCTTTTCATCTCATCATGATTAGCAGTTTATCACATTTTAAAATGCTGGGACATCAAGCAAAATGAAACAACATTGAAGCAAAACAGATCAATAATTGTCACTACTAGAAACAGTTACTATGGGAAAAAGAGTACTTAACATACATTAATTTTATCATTTTCAATAATGAAAAGTCAATAGTTAACTACAAAGCTTGAACCATAACTCCTGTAGATGTCTGATTAAAAATCATTCATTGCCAGTTTCACTGATAATCTGTAAATTATATCCTTCTACATATTGTTGAAATTCTTTAATAGTTAGGTGAACAGGAAAAAATTTCAAGCCCAAATATTCCAGAGAATAATTTCTACCAGATGGCTGAAAGCTGGAGGTATTCCTGTTTTACTGATGGCTTTTGATCAAGATTAACTACTCAGTTTTGAAAACTTGTTTCTGTTTCTCTGTACTTGGAACTAAAGTAGATTTTACACTCACAGTGAACATTTCACAGTTCCTTCTCAGTCTAAACCATCTCTGCTTATCAAAACCATGTATAATTGTGACTCAGACATCAAGCTGCAACTGTAAACATGCTAATCCAAAATTAAAGGTTCATTAYTCACATAATAGAAGACAAGTTGAAGCATTTCATAATGATACAGAATTTCCCTTTTGTCTACTTTTGATCTTCAATCTATTTTGGCCTGAGGTCAGCTGGCAAACAGATACCATAGATTGATTTCCGTGTATGTRTGTTAATGACTCCCCTTTCCATCCTTTGGCTCCAAATTGTCCTAAATTGGCATTGACTACTATGATATTCAGAAAAAAGACTTCATAGAATTGGCCCAGTGCTGGTTATAAATAAAATTTAGKGTTCAAAAGAACAGAATTCTTAATACTCCAAGGGATTACTTGGAAATTGATCCTAATACTATTTAAATATGCTTAGTTTAACTGGGTTCATCACCTTTCACTCACTACGTTCCCCTTTTGTAAGCACAGAGAAACTTACTGTTTTAGCAAATCCAGATTTTTTCTATAAATAGTGGATTCTATTTCCCTTTCAAAACCAAACACAATTCACTCTGAAAGACACCAGCCTAGGAAATCTGAGCCTGAAAGGGCTGGGCCCTTTCTCTCTCAGGATCAGGCAGTATCACACTGTCAGAATGTTTATTCATGCAGCACAAGAGATGCATAAATGATTCCATAACCTCTGAAAGCAATTCCTCTTGTAATGTTAACTCAAAAATCACCAACACAGAAATGACAGTTCTCTAGCAATTAGTATGACAGAAAGTCCATAAGGGAGGATGTATACAGAGTTAGCCAGCATAAAGTTTACTCTTTCCAACCATCATGAAGAGTTTACACAACTACTGAAAAATACCAACAGAAACATGTGCTCCATGCCCAGACACCACAAATCTACATGAACCAAATTACAATCCTTGTGTGAAGCCTTCCCTCAAGCAAATAACTGCTGTGCTTCACCACAAGCAGCACAGGTGCTTGGCTGCTGGTGGGCAGAAACCTGTGCATTTGCTTTTTTGAAATAAAAAAAAAATGGACTATCTTACTAAGCAGCAAAGCACATCCTCTTACACCATCAGGCAATTCCTTCATGTTACAGCAACCTGGACTGTGGCTGGAGATTTTTGAGACACAGGCAGGCAGATTTGATAGGAAATTACCCATCTGAATATAAAACTTCTCAAACAGCCAACTCCTGCAATTTTTTTCTGGAAGCCAATCCTTCTGTATTGTAAATGAAATAGCAAACAAATTGAACAGTATACTGAAAGTGTTGTGGTTTAAATCTTGGGTTYCCCTTCAGACTTAATCAGCTATCTTTTCTCATTTTATATTGAAGGACACAATCTTCAGTCTCCCTATATGTATCATAACATTCTTAGGCATTCTAATTTCCAGATTCAATCAGCTCAGGCATATTTACATATTTATTAGGAGAAAGGTTAATACAAATCATTCTGTTTGGATTCTAGTGCAAGCTTTTTGGGTAGGAGCAATATAAGTCAAGTGCAGTCATTGCTAAATTACTAATAACCTCCTGAAAGCTTGATTTTTTACTGTTCTGGTTTCATATGAAAAATAATTAAAATTATAAAATGAAAAGGAACTTCATAAATGGGCTTATTATTCTGATTTACAAATGAATAGAAAACCTTAGAATTCATTGTTATATAGGTTGTAACAATAAAGGATTTTTACTATCATTACTCAAAATCTGAGGAACTTCATTCTTTTCTTGAATATGAACCCTGCTCATCCATTTTCATGGACTTGTCAAGAAAACAGAATTATGCAACTGTCACTCAAATTAAATGAAATTAATATATTACTGTCTACAAGAAAAGCGAATGTTTACCTAGGAAACCTTTTCCTTTTGTAAAGGGACAATATGAGACCTGCTCAACATTCAAACTATTATTGCAATGATAAGAGAAGGAATAAAGTGTAAAAATATTAATACACCTTTCAAATGAGGTATGCAAGAGAAATACAGCCCTAATAATCAAGGGAAATATTAATCTAATATTCAAGTTCAGTTAAGTGCTGAGTACTGGACATAGATGGTATATATGTCGAACTRGCTGAACATACTGAAAACACTCACAAACTTCTGAAACAAAATATGCTCTGTACAAAGCACAGCCCCACATGTGTAGGTTGTGAATGTCACATCTTTGAAATGCACTTGTTTAAATACATTGTCAGCAGCAAAAGCAAGATCAAAGAACTGGGTGGGCTGGATAGGAAAGGATGATATGGCAACCACAAACATGGTTCAACAACTTCATTGTCATGTCCTTCACAGACCATAACAGCAAAGTTTGGGAAAGGTGACAGCCCAAACTGGAACTAGAAACTACTTCAAGAAACTGGACACATGAAAACCCACACAAGCAGAGATWATTTAGGGGTGTGTGCTGAACACTGGCTGCTGTGCCTTCAAGACCACTGTCTACTATTAACAAAACTTGAGGAGAATAATGGAGAAGGGGTAACAGCTGGGCAGATCCAGGGACCCAGAGGCCTGGCTGGCCCCAGAACAGTCACAGCCAAGGTCATGAAGCACTTCTTCTGAGAAATTACTCACATAGGCAGGAAAGATAATAAGGCATATCATGAAAGCTCAAAATAGGTTTACCAAGGGAAAATAATTCCTGTTCATAAGCAGAAAACAGTGCAATGTAACTTGATTTCAAGAAGACTTATGTTGACTCCAAAAGGACATTTTATGTTAACTCCCACAGTATCGTTAACAAGATGAGGACTGGACAGAATTCCTGAAGGTTTGAAAACTGTCTGGACTGCTGGGTTCCAAGACTGGCAAACAGCAGCTCAAGTTGTAGCTGGTGTTCACTACAAAGCACAACACCCCAGGGATTGATGCTGGGGCTCACACTGTTCACACTGCACTGTATTTGCCATCATATTAAATAAAGAAGACTGCCCRACACACTGAATTGCAGTTTCAACTCACAAACACCTTCAGAAACYTGAGGACAATTCAGTGTGTCACCCACCCTTATTTACCTCAGTGTACTCAAGTAGGTGAGTAACATCATTCTGAACCTACAAGTTTCTGGGTTTTTTTTTTCTCTAAAAAGGATTTTATACAACCTAAATACTGTTTATGCATGGAGAATAGCTGTGCTARCATTTACATCATTATCCACTACTACAGAAACAATAAGATTAGATTCCCTACCTCAAACCAGCAACCCAGAACCACTTAGTAATTTCTACTAAAGATTTCAGCCAATAAAACCTGTTTCCCAAAACCTGTTTTCCCTGATTTAGGTATGCTTTTAAGTCAACTAAAAGTACGTGTTTCTCGTGAGTGAATTGTTATATTAGAAAAATCGGTACTTTCCTATTGCGAAGAGGGAGCTAAAATCAAAATTGTAATAGAAAAGCCTTCATTTGTGGTAGTTAACCACATTTGAGTTCCATACTGGAAAGAAGGAGAACATAAGGCTACAAACTGTGGCGGCATCCTTTTGCAATCACAGATGAACAGTCACATATTGAAGACAAGAGACCAACCCAGACCAACTGGGGAAGGAAGCAACATGTTCCCCARTAAGCACAGCTAGATATTTTATGTATTCTACATAGTACAAAAAATTGCAAAAAGCGACAAGAAACATCTCAGAAACTGAAGTCTGTAACGAACACAGAATTCCTCATTCCAGTCCTGTATATGCAACTTTTACACTCTYGGGGTGGAACTGAGGTTCCCAAGCAAGCAGTGTCAAAGTAGCACAAAATTCCATGTTTTCAAGGACTAGGTCTGGCTTGGTCTCACGGATCAAATTCGTTTAGGAGAAGGACACAAATCAACCACAGCACTCCCAAATACCACAATTCAGTTTCGCTTCACCCAAACGAATCTGAGCCCAGTGATTCCCAGCATGARGGCAAACATGGCAACTGGAGATCAATGCACAACTCCATGCAAAGAGCACATTCCAAATTAAACACTAATGCAAATAGACCTCAGGCATCCTGTAGTACCAGGCCTGGCTTACAGGTATTCCTCTTCAGAAACAGAGGCCTCCCAAGCTACTATCCTCAAAATYAAAAGGAAAGCTTTACAAGAAGACATAGGTGAAATCAAATTTTTCTCAGAAAAGCTGCATTTCTCCTATTTAACAAGAAAATAGTACACAGTCTTTTCCACATCTTTGCTTTGAATTCTCATTGCAGATCAGGGCATTTGTCAGAAAAATTAAAAATCAGTGCTAACAAAAATGAGGGCTTTTACAAAGAAACCAAACCTTGYACAAACCACATTTTCTTTTACTTTKTCTAAGAAATRCAAGGACCTGATCATGAACTAAAAGATCAATTGCAATTAATTCTCTTCACAGAATTACTGCTTGACATTCCCTTTTCCTCCTGTGTCCATCCAGAAGTGCATACAATGTGCCTGTAACCAAAACCCACACCTTTCCCAAAGCCAAACCAAAAGACATAACAACTGAAGGTTCCCTTCAATCTAGGCAAATTACCTAGCTAGCAGAAAATGCAAATTTCAAATTTTAAAAAAAATCTACACTTCTACATGTCATTTGCATTTGGAGTGATTGCAGAGCATTGAAGACAACAATAATTATTGTTATTAATAAGGATCCCTGCTGTTGTTTTAGTCAGTGATTTGTCACCTTCACACCTAAGGAGGAGGAGGTCAGGCTGCAGAAAGGAAATGATTCATTCAAGGTGGCATTYCTCCTTCCACTGTCAGCTGCTGAAAAAAAAATAGCAATTTCTTCTTAATGACTACATTAAATGGCAGAATGATCCTGTTCATTCATGTTCACAAAAAAACGCTGCCAAAAACATACTTTTCAGAGATTACAACTTTCTAATATGACTGATCATTCTGACTCAAATGTCCAACACGTACCAGTAAATATATTTTGTGTCTTTTATTTTATAATTTGTAYAGAATTAGGGAATTTCATGATTCATATTACTGTTAAAGATTATCACATATTCTGTGATTTAAAATAGCATGATGACTGTATTTATTTACTAGTCCTGGTCTGGTAATTACTGTGAAAGCTGACCAATATTTTTATGGCACTGATAGATACAACAGGCAGTAATCAATCATGCTACCTGTATAAAGCAATTGAAAGATTAAATTTTATAGCATTAAAATACTATGCTGAACTGACAAATAGTRCATTGCCTGTTTTTCTAATCAAGTGGAAATAATTAATCCCTCAAAGCATAGCATGTGTCATCATATTCAAAACATTTTTCATAAATCTCTCAAGTTTTTCACTCAATACCAGTCAAATTTGCAAAATTCTCCCTGACAAGTTTTTTTGTTCTCTGCAAATGGTAGCCAAAGGCGAAGCTCCCCATGGTCATCTAACTGTAATTTGCTTTATTTTTTACAGCCATAGACTTTTTTTTCCTATTAGGATTATGGGGCATTTCCACAGACGGCAGATGATTAAGTGAAAGACAAGATCCAGAAAAGTCATATCTTCTAGAAGCAAACAAGGAGACTGTTTCTATTTTCTGTTTATGCCAATTCTCTCCCCTTGTCAGTCACATCAAAAGACAAATTTTTGGAATACAAAAACAACCAGAATTTGATTTTGCCCATTACCTTTTTTTCTGGAGTTTTAATCTGAGAAGCAATTTGGGGAAAAATAAAGTTGTTCCACAGGGCTCTTCATAAATGACTTGGACACAGGACTGAAAGAGATACTGAGCAAGTTCGCAGATGATACAAAACTGTGTGGAGCTGTTGACCCCTCAAAGGCAGGGAGGTCCTGCAGAGAGACCTTAACAAATTACAATTTGTTGTAATTTTGGGCAACCACCAACTGTATGAAGTTCAACAAGGGAAAATGCCGGATTCTGCACCTSGGATGGGACAACCTTGGTTGTACAGATAGACTGGGAATGAGAAGGATCAAGACCAGCCCCACAGTGAGGGATCTGGTGGTTCTGGCTGATGGCAAGTTGAACATGACCCAGCAGTGTCCTGGCAGTCAGGAGGGACAGCCCTGTCCTGGGGGGCAGCAGACACAGCATGGCTAGCGGGGCAAGGGAGGGGATTGTCCCGCTCTGCTCTGACCTGGGGCAGCCTCACCTCGAGTGCTGGCTGCAGTTTTGAGCACCACAATGTAAAAAGACATTAAACTGTTGGAGAGCATCCAAAGGAGGGCTGTGAGGATCAAGAAGGGCCTTGAGGAAAAGCCGTGTGAGGAGTGGCTGAGGTCACTTGGTCTGTTCAGCCTGGAGGAGACTGAGGGGAGACCTCCCTGCAGTTACAACTTCATCATGAGGGGAAGAGGAGGGGCAGACACTGATCTCTGCTCTGTGGGGACAGTGACAGGACCCAAAGCAAGGTCATGAGGCTGAGTCAGGGGAGGTTTAGGTTGGATATTAGAAAAGGGTTCTTCACCCAGAGGGTGGTTGGGCACTGGAACAGCTCCCCAGGACAGCACCAAGACTTCAGCAGCAGTACTGGCAGAGCTCAAGAAGCATTCGGACAACACCCTCAGGGAAGGTGCTGTGCAGGGCCTGTAGCTGGACTCTAYGATCTTTATGGCACCCTTCCAACCCAGCTTATTCAGTCATTCTGTGGAATCCTGCTAGAGGTGGAAGGATGGGAACAAAGGTTCATCACCAGGGCTGCCCCTAAGGCCTGCTCTTGGCACTGTGACATGGCCTGGCTTTGCTTTTGTCTTAAGCAATCAGGAATGCAATGCTTCATTCCTTTTCTCACTAACATTGTCTTGGAACATTTTTACACTACATTGTATTTTCTCAACTTTTTAAACAATGSAGACAGAATACAGAGATGAAATTTTAGCTCAGCCAGACAAACCCAGAATTTCGTTWAAGTGCTGTGAGTCCTTAACCAAAGGGAGAGAAAAAGATCATTAGCATAAATAATCTAATTGCAACAARTTTGCCAAGGCTACAAGGAAGCTGATGAAATGTTTTTGTGAAAGTGAATAAAAGTAATACATTACTTAATTTTGCTTAGAAAAAAATCTTTCTAGACCAAGTATTTTTTGTATCTACATTCAGAATATCAAACCACATTAATTATTTTGTTTTGAAACGTCTCAGAATTATGTCTGATTTCTGTACACAATTATTTCATCAACTACCATTAGAAATACAAATCAAATTACATCATGCAAGTGAAGCTTATCTAGGACTTCTTCTAACTAGAGTTATTGTACAGACTCAAAAAACCAAAGGATAACAAGGGCAATAGCAAACAAAACCTACTGTAAGGACTGAAAAAAATGGGATCTTTGATTTAAAAAGAGAGATAATTATGGCAAAACATTTTGGACAAGAAAAAGGTTGCTTCATGGAGGAAATTAAAAAAAATGTCACCATGGGAAATAGCAGAAATAATTTATTTCATTTGCTATCTGGAAACTTAGCTTAGGCATTAGGAAGTGAAAACATTATAAAATTTAAAAGTCATGTAATAGACTATTAATATGCTATCAGATTGCCCATGAAAATCACAAAACCTCTACTAATATAGGTTTAAGACAAAGTAATCTTCCCTATGCTGAACTAAATGTTCCTTCTAATTCAATTTTCCACAGCACTTTGACTTTTCTCCCTAGAACTGCGTGTTCAGAGATTTAAAAAGAATACATTGCAAATGTCAGAACTGCCACACAATATATTTTTAATGAGCTAGAAATTAAAATACTGAGCTTTGTGAAGCAAAAAAAGTCACACCAGCTGAGCTTTCACTGGAGTCTGATAAGACAGGCCCTGCTAAGAAGTATTGTAGAGAAGGGTTTGACAATAATAGGGATTCCTATCTGTTCAGCACAATACAAGAGTGATGGCTGATACGAGCCAAACTTCAGACAAACAGGATAAAAGACGTGTTGTYGCAGTACAGAAGGATATTGAAAGGACAACAAAGTGGAAGACAGAATTGACACCCACATACATCTCATTAGAAAGAAAAATTTGATTGAATACTTTACTAAATGTAACAGATCTTTCAAACCGCAAAGCTTGCAATTAAATTAGTCCTATCTCAAACAAACGAAAAAGATTTATGACCATACTGAGGAATTATAACACTGGCAGCTAATGGTTTACAAGAAAAACCAAATKCACTGGTCAGGAAAACAAAATGTATTAAGTGTGGCCATGTATGTACCTATATGTTATACATAAGATGCCTAACATATTACTTATTTTTCATATTACAAAGTTTACATATTACTATAATAGTATGTTGCCTAGAAAATATATTTATTGTATTGGTAATACAGAAAATAGTAATGTGTTATATAGTATATTATATTTATGATACATAACATAATATGTTATTTCTACGCATACATGTATCTGCACACACATATTTTTGTAACATGCAACAGAAAGRTCTCAGATCCAGAAGAAAACTTCTCACCAGATGCATGAAACTTGCTTAGATCAGCCACAGCTGGCAGTGAGAATGAATCCTTTGTTTTCAACTCACAAGGCTACAGTAGGTAAAGCAGGTAAGGCAGGGACTTGAGCATAGGTTTGCCATATCCCCAATGCACTCCACACATTTGAGGTAACATCAATACTTCAAATATTTTTACTCATCATTTTCAATTATTATGTCTGCTTTTAATGGTGAAATAACTTTTTTAGTTTATTAACATATTGCTAAGACTCGGATCTAAAAGTAGTCCTGTTGTGCTACCTATCAACTGAGAATGCGCTTACCTTTTTTTTCAGTTTGCAGTAGGGGAGATTTATGTAGTTTCTTGTATGAAAATTTGATCACTTGCTAAAATAGCACTTGGGCTTCTTGAAGATGACAAGAGACCAGTAAATTTGGAGCTGGTTACAGCCAACTAGAAATAAAATCTAACACCAAAACCTTAACCTCTGCACTGGAGTAGCATGCAGTTATACTTTCTTTGTATATAAATGCACACACACACACCTACATGTAAACCTACATAACACTTATCTACAGAGGATACATAAACTATGTTTGTAGTCTTTAAAATCAGCTATCAGTTGACTATGGACTTAAGACCTCGTGGTTGACAATAACAAYGTTTTTCTAATCATATTTTCTCAACTCTAGTAAAGAGATTTTTGAGCATTCTTACACTATGTTGAAAAAGCATCTTTCTAAATTACAAAATAAGAGCTACTGCAGATACAATTATTTTGCYATTCTCTGAATTTCAACATTGAAAAAAATTAACATAAACTGCTTGAAAATAGGGAAAGGGTTAYATATAAATTAAGTGTCTTCATTTTTTCCCAAGGCAATCCTTCCGAGCTGCACAAAATCCCTTTCAGCAAGCATTCAGTWTTTTCACTGAAATCATCAGAAACTGAAGCACAAATTAACAAACAGCAAATACACTTTTGTGAATTTTCCTACTGATATATTTTTTGCAAGAAACACAGATAYGCAGTATGTAGCACAAAAACAGACACGTGCATTAAGGAAGATTCTCCTTAACAGAGGAGATGTTCCAGACAYTTAATGATCTTTGTGACCAGACCTGGACACAGCACTCCAGGTGAGATCTCACTGRTGCTGAGTGAAGGGGAAGGATCATGTTCTTGGACACGCTGGCAGCACTCTTCCTAATGCATCTCAGGRCACTCTTGACCTTGTTTGTCACAGGGACACGCTGCTATGTTCAGCTTGGTGCCATCAGGACCCCCAGCTCCTTTTCTGATGAGCTGCTTTGCAGCTGGGTGACCTCAGCATATATTGGTGCCTGGAGTTGTTCCTCCCCAGACGCAGTCCTTGCTGAATTTCAGGAAGTTCCTGACAGCCCAGTTCCTCTCCAGCCTGTCAGGGTTCTCTGGATGGCAATGTGACCCTCTGGCATAGCAGTCACTCTTCCATGCTGGGTGTAATCAACAAACTTGGTGAGAGTGCACTCTGACCAATCACTCAGATCATCAATGAAGATGTTGGACAAGACTGGACCCAGTATTACCCCTGGGGTACACTGATACCTACTGGCCTCCAATTACAGGCCACAGGTTGTAATCAGGATAGTAGTGACAAAATCCTCTTTTGCATTATCTTTGCAGTTGCACCATAGAATGCTATACATGCCATCATCATGCYACTGTGCCAGCAGTGCTACTTCTGTATTACATGACAACACAAAGAAAATTAGTTTACCCATACTACAGTAGAATAGAGCACATCTTAGGGGTACATTTTSTATCCAAGAGTCATCTAATTTAAGTCAGCATCTCCATGAAGAGAGCTTAAMAGAATTTGCCTCATCACAGTATTCACATCAAAAATCTAAACACATAAAAATAAAAATTGGGATCAAGAATTCATCCCTTTTTCTATACCTATCACAGCAAAACAACTCTAACAGCCTGAGGGGTCAATAGACTGAATACTAAATTTTTCATTAGATTTTTTTTAACCCTCCTCATTCTCTCTTTGCTTTTCTTTTTATATCTCCAAATTCCTGCTTTCCTTTGTATATACCATTTATCTTTAAGCAATCAAATCCTTTCTTTTGTCCGACTTCTGATTCTCTCTCATTTCACTTCCATATTTCCCCTGTCTCCTAGATCTGCATATATTAAACATCCTACTGGCTTCATGTTACATTCAAATATTTGGATATCTGATTTGGGTCATCCTGTGAAGGGAAATCTTTAATTAAATTGATAAAATTTTTTTAAGCCAAAACCATTGCATTAAATAATACATTCACTATTAAGTATTTAATATATTACTCAGGATTTAAAGAAAAATGTCTCCTCATCGCTCTSTCTCATCTGTGTTTCATTAGCGTGAACAGTTTTTGACAGCATTTTTCTCACATTCTGTACATTGCTGTGTATTTGTAGAAATGTAGGATGYCAAAACCTGCCGTTTATATTCACTGAAATGTACCTTAAAACCAGRAAAGAAGATACGACTTGTCCCAACAAAGCAGATCACTGGCCACTACCATCATTGGTCCCTTCACTACCTGTGGCACCTTGAGTTTAGATTTTGGGAAGGTGGGGTAGAGGAAGRTGTCATGACACTGCTTTCAGAACGTCTCAACAAAACCTATGATTTTTGTGAGCTGATAATGGAGTTGGGGGCAACAACTTAAGCACGGAGGAAGTTTTTCTTCCAGAGCAGCAGCAATTTACCAGCCACCCCAAAGCACACAAGATGCCCTGTCAGGGCTCTCCCACTCTGTTCACAGATTGCTGAGTGCCCACTATAGCTATTTAAAAGCTTGGTGTGCACCAGATTCTTAACAGAGCCTGAAAATCTAGCAGAAAATTATATAATGGCTCAGGGAGGGAGGAAGAGGGAGGCTCTGCCCAATGCAGCCAGCACAGGCCCAACAGCCACTGAGTGAATTTCTTTGAGTAATTTCTTAGTCCAAACAACACTAATGAACCGGAGTTCTTGGTGCCACGCTCACTCTACAACTGGCACCTGTCACCAGCGTGGGCTCAGGGCAAAGACAGCAAGACCCCTCCCTGAATTGCTGTTTTGCAGGATCACAGCTTGGGGGTCAGGAATGCAYATAAAATACTGTGTTAATTTTGAATCAGGTCACACACTGAGAAGAAATATAAAGAAGTACTAGATACCTGTGAATTTAGATTAAATCCTTTATTCCAGCTGTAGGATGGAATTTATAGACTAATATAGAAATTTGACTGGTATTGARTGAAAAATACAGACAAGCTGTGATATATAACTGGAAAAGAATGATGAAATGTGGCCAGTCTAAGTAAGAGATACTTACCTGATTACACTCAGTGGAGAAAGCAGTTTGTGGATTTGCCTCCTGGATATTCCCATTTACACATTTTTTAGGAACATTTTAGTCTCTGAAGTTTCTTCCAGATTTAAATTGTGCATTTCACTATTTAACGCAATTAGGTCCAAAATTAGGGACACGGATGACAACAGAAGGAACACACKCTACATGAAGCACTGGCTTTGAGGAAGGAAAGAGAAATGTCAAGGTAGAGTAGAACTACAGGGCATGGCAAACCCATTTGGTTGCTCCATTCAAGGGCTTCTCTTTCTTAGCACTTTCATGAAATTTGAAATAGGTCCAAATACTGTTCTGAGATCCAGCACGAAAACACATAGCCCACAATGGAGTTGTACTTCTATTTTTGCCGAAGAATTCACTCAAGTTCTTTGGTTTTGGATATTTAATCCTAACATGACCAAAAAAAAAATAAAGCATACTGAATACTGTTACTTGAGCAGTGTAGGGGCTAGACTAGTTTAAAACAACATCATGGTAATATTTGCAACCAATATTCAAAATAGTAATAATTCTTAGTAAGAAATAGTAAGCTCTGTGTTATTACTGTATTATTACTATATCTATGCACTCATTCATTTTCCAGCATATGCTATTTCCTCCAGTACTACTCCTTATTGGATAATCTATTACCAAGCTCCTGGTAAAGCCTCCTCAAAGAAAGCAATTCCAAACATTTGTGTTTTCCCAAGGGCTGGATGCAAACTGGTATGTTAACAGTCCTGTAATTATATCCTGTATCACAAATACCCAAACATTTCTTATTTACTCCATTATTTCAGTCATACAATAAGCAATTAGATGAATGTGAGGAAGACAAATAAGAAGGTACACTCACTAAAAATAATTCCAGAGGCCCTTTGACACATGGCACAAAAGTTTGCCCTTTCAGAGAACTGGGCTTGATTCCTACCACTAGCAGGTGAAAAAACCCAACATATAACAAAGGAATGATACCCATTTTCCATTCAGCACCGAGCTGCTCACTAACAAACCAGTGAAGCTTTACAGAGTGCAAAGAAGCACCAGAAGCACACAGGACCTTGAGGGTGAAAGCTGCAGAGTGCACCTTCAGCACTGAGATAAGGGGGACAAAGAAAAGCCAAAGGTTAGAAAAGCAAGGTCAAGAAGCAGGGCAGCACAAGCCTGTGTCAGAGAGATCATGCCACCTCAAAAAGAATCAGATCAGCACAAGATATTAGGACTGGAAAATGAAGTCTCCTAAATAACGCATTCATATACTCCAGACCAGTTAACAAAAGTATCCATACAGCAATTAAGGAAATACAATCTGAAATAAAACCATCCTAATTTAGATGCTGTTAATGTTACACTAAATCTTGCTAATATTGCTGGAAGACTGTGGCAAATTTGTGATAAATGGGGAAGAAAAAAATCCCTAGAGTGCTGGAATTGTACAGTGGGACTAGAAAACCATCAGACAATGCAAAATTTGAGAGATTTAGATAACTGGGTAAAATAAAACTGCAAATATCTGAAGATATTTGTTTCTTTCTTCTTTTTTTAAAAAAACATAAACACGTTTTGAGAGGAAAACATGAGAATATAACACTGTCATTGGAACATTTGGCTTCACATTAMAAAAGCAATTCAAAGAGCACCAAAACAACAATTATTTTTCCATTATTTTTAATGTGACTTTTTAAGCCTTATAAAAAAATACCACTTATGAATGCAAACTGAAAACACAAAGTACAACAAAGACTGCTGGCTGATGCAGAGAAAAGGACAAAGAAAATACTTTTCTGAAGAACATTTATTTATAACAAAGAAAAAAATGTGTATGAAATTGAACAGGTAACAGCAGAGTTTTCTGTTTAAACATTGTCATATGTGAGTTCATCACATATGAAGTTTAACTCATTATAAACCAACCTCAAATGTTTGAGGATCCATGGTTAATTTAAACAGGGTTTATGATTTTTCAAGATATGTTCTACTATATCTATTACAAACTTGATATGCCCATAATAGTTTCAACTTGTCAAATTTCTCTGTTATTAGTAGATCTAAAAGAAACCATTATTGACACCTACCTGGAAAACAGTACCAATTGATTTGTCTCATTCACCTACTTTTTAAGAAAATTATAAAAAACAAACTAAAAGAAATCTTAATTGTATGTGACTGTATTAAAAATGACATAAAAAAAGAACAGAGGGATAAACCAAAAGATATATAACCATTATTCTTCTGAAGTGACTAGTAGTAAATGTAATAGAGATTCTCAGTTTTCAGACCAAAGCAGCAATATTGCACTGATATATAGGGATTGAGATGTCTCARCTGGCAACAGTAAAAGTTTGGAGGTGGGAACATCTTAAAATTTCGAGTCTGCAGTAATAAACAGAAGTAGGACAAGCGGACAGGTTCACAGGAAGTACATTTTCATAAAGATTTTCATAATATTATTTTAAACATTAAAAAAATACTGATAAATTTTTAAATGAATAGGTAGAATCAAAGTTAAAAAAAATGTATTTTCAGTAGGGAATTATTTCCTTGAATTACCCATTTGCACCTACCATATGCTTTTGCTTTCCACAAAACTATCATCAACAATATTTTCTGGCATGCAACTTGGCTCACTTTTTTTTCAGGAGGGAAAGAAAATACCATAACTTTATGTTTCCATTTATTGCAGAAGATGCCCAAATGTTCTCCTCTGTGTACACATGTAATGCTCACAAAGAAAACAACCTTGATGAAAACAATGTATTATGTATGACAGTGGCTCTGCTTTGTAGCGAGCTGGAATATTCTTCCCATAGTTCTGAGGGAATTATTGGCAGAAGTAGTTCTTTCCAGATGGGCCAACACTACAGCTTTCCTTTACAAAATGGGAAAGCTTTTGATCCTAAGACACCAACTGTCCCCAGTCTCATTTCCCTTCTGTCCTATAACTCTTAGGTGAACTGCATAAACAGGCATTTTAAAGACGCATCAGTAGGATTGTTTCTCACCCTTGTCAACTTTCCTTGCCAAACACACTTCAGCATTAAAGATGCTGTGCATCTGTACAGGTTCAGAACAGAGAGGTATACACACGTGTAAAATAATACATGATTTTCATTTGAATTAAATATGAATAAAAACTTATGAGCAAATTCAGACAGATTAATTAACTGAGGAGCAAATTCTAGCATTTTGACTGTTAACTCCTAYCTCCTGTGATGGGATCCTTATTAGWGCTATATTTTCAAACAAAAAACATCCCAATTCACACATTTCCTACGATGGTGATTCATCAAAGCTGTTGCCTCATGCTTGAACGTTATTATTGATAGTGGCTGATATTCCAGAGTGTCAGCAAAAACTTTTAAATAAAAAAGCAACTGCTAATGTTCAGCATGTCATGCTCCCAGTGACAGAGGAGTCACTCCACACCACGAGCTTGGCGGTACCACTGACTGTGACCCTGCACCCTCCAGGCCCAAGCGCTCGCAGTTTTTATGATCGGATTGGTCTCTGACCCAGATACTGCGCTGATTATTGAAGCTCTCACTTGGCAGGAGTAATTCTGACCTACTGTGCTAATAATTTTGCTGATGGGAACTAATTAACTAGCAGACAGTCTACACACTCTCTTTAACCTAACTGTTAACAAGCTTGTAATGAAACTTCAATCGAGTTCACACTGTGCCCTGGGTAAATAAGCACGGACACGCACACGCACGTGTCTGCACACGGGAATGATGACTCCAGTCCTATGGAATGAGAGAAAGTAAAATGAAAACATGCTAAAACACAAAGTGCCCTGTGTTTACGTATGTCTCATCATTGACCAAGATAAGGATGAGAAATGAAAGTGGTAGCATTTCTACCTCTAGGGTACTTCATACAGGTCAACTTAGGACAATCCCAAGGAGACTTGAATCTCGTAACTGTGTAAGCACAGCCCTTCTCCGCATTAGTGCATCAGTGCTATGAGAAATGCACACTGAACTTTACCTAAGTATCTACAAAGCTAAAAAGGTTTTACGCTACCTCAATGATTTGAAGTAATTTGATATTCCCAAGTTCAAACAGACCAACTTCTAAAGACATTAGAAAATTGGGTGCCTACAGTAGAGAATTACACATACACTCATGTTAGAACAGACTTGGTCACTTAGATAATTCTGAAATAATGTTGGTATAATTATATATATATATATATATATATATTTAAATGTTAGTGTCACTGTGCTAACCCCCAGGATTCACAACAGTCATGGTTAAGATTTATAACAGAATTAAAACTAACAAACAAAAAATTATCTCCAAATGCTTCAGGTTGAAATACAAAAGTAAAAATTTTTAAAAAAGGACGTGAGGGGGGATTATCATACATGGTAAAAAATCCTAACATACTGTATAATATTCTAAGTAGGCAGGAAATTCCTGTGCACTGCAAAACTCTCTGTACACATGACAAGTAAGGGACCAACGTGACCAGGTCAACAGAGAAAGCAGAAGGTAACAAAATCACTGTGCTTATYTTCTAGTAAAACACTCCAAAATTCAGAATAATCAAACAGAAAATAATCTTTGCAAATTAGATCAATAGGTGTTGAAGAAATGCATGCAGATTGATTGTTCTTCATTTCTCTTTGACCATTTTGAGCTTCTGCACAGAAGTGGTAGTTAATGCCATTTGAATGAGGCAAGCTCTGAAACAGCAGAAACACTTCAGAAAAKAGCCTGCATAAATTAACCTAAGTATGACATTTTAATTGATCAATAYCTACAAATTTTCACTATAGATAGATGGGTCAGGATCTATGAAATATGACTACATGTACACAAACTTTATGATATAACTGAAAAATGAGACATCTTCTGTTAAAACTGAAGACAAGTCTAAAACTTGTATTTTGTTCAGTCTAACTTAGAAACTGACAGCCTGGGTGACACTCTTTAAAGTCATCTATGCCCCTGGTTCGCCTCCACCAGACTCACCTCCACTGGACTTAGACACTTGGCTACATCCTGTACTTTTAACTCTAAAAAAGAGCACTAAATTTAAACAATCTTAAATCAGGCTCTTTGRCCTTTTCTGATTATTAGTGTCCACTCAACCTTTTCAGGATGAATGGTAGATATCTTTGTCTGAGACAGTTTATGCAGCAATCACAGCACTTCCTCTAAGTTAGATGAATTAGGCGGTCACTTCACAGGGAGAAAGGCCAACATCAATTGCAGCAAAGGTCACCCAGTTCAGTTATCATGTACTGTATTAAATTGTCATCAGATCTGAACAGCAATTTCATCAATAATCCATCCAGCTAGAATGACTGGGAATGTTGGAAACTATCCACCCCCTCTGTGGGGAACAGAGAGCAGTTGGGAAACTCACATGCATCAGTAAAGCACTGATACCAAAGGCCACAAAATAAACACCTGAAGTGAACAAAGGTTCTCAACCACCAGTTTGGGGCAAAAAGAGATGCAACAGACACTAAGAAGCTAATGATGTACAGKACAGTCTTTCTCACAGGACTACAAATACCATCCTATCTGCTACTACTTGAGAATACAAACTCACTCCTTGAATCGTTACCTCTCAAGATTTTTTGGGTGCTCTAATAGTCACTCTGGAAATACCCTGCTCTTTCCAGCATTCCAAAGTCCATGCTTAGTTCTGCTGATTCTGCTTTCATCAGCAAAATGCAGTGGAACAAATACTTACTGGAAACTTTAAATAAATAAAYATGAATGSTATCTAACCACTGACACAGAAAACMATATTRTTATTTTCATMCAGTTACTAACAAACTCCTAAATGTCAATAAAAGCTTCTCAGCTTGTATTGTAACCAAGTCTTTACATTGCTGAGAGAAGCATTATTTCATCATTATAATGAAATTAAAAGAGCTCATTTTCTGTAAAATCCCAATAAATGTGAAATGTTCAAGCATGAGAATTTTATGCCTTCTAGCCATTCCTATTACAAGGAAACACAATACCTGTAACCTGTCTCCATACAGAGGTTTGGTTTTTGATTTGCTCTTTTAAAAGAAATGCAATTGATTGCTTCTACTTGTGCAACTTTGCAAAAAATAACAGCAAAGTCTATGCACTGCAAAAATGCCAGACAATGCTGTGCTTTTATTTTGCATAAAGTTTCAAAATGCTAACTGAGAATACTACTTTTAAACAATATCCATACTTGGATGTCTTGCATAATTCAAATACATCATAATCTAATTTTCAGACAATCCATCCTGAAAACAAATATGAAAGTGAATGCCTGAGCACTTACAGATGAAATCTATACAGTCTACTCAGGAATCTGCAAAGTAACAGCTGGTGCTACAGCTGTTACATTCAATCAGGGAAGACAAGCAATACCATATGGCGTGTTTTTCTGATGCCATTCTGAACACTGAATATCCAAGATACTATACTTAGGAGAAGAAAGAGTGAGTTGAAATGCAACCATTACTAATAATTAGTCCAATCCATCACAAATAATGAACAAAATGATTCACCATTAATAAATCCTTACTTAGGGAAGGTTGCCCAAAACAAAAGGGAAGGCTCATGTAAGCTTTGCATTTTTCATTTATCAATAATTACTTTTTTTTTACGCAAAACAACATTATTTCGGAACATCACAAATAAATCTAGACAGCATTATCTCAAGTTACACTTTCAAGCAGGTTTAGCATCAAGAGCTTTGAAGAAAGATTACTTCAGGAGTCAAAATCTGTGATGATGAAATTAAGGTCCATACTTGGAAGCATCGAGGTATTAAAAAGGAAACACACATAAGAATACATGTCTAATCAGGGAAACATTAGGTTTTTTCCTGTTATCTAGAAACTTTGTTTCTAACAAAGAACAAAATACGAACTTTTAAAAAACTGTCAGGAAAAAAATTTTCTCTACAGTTTGAGGAAAGAAGCTAGTTCTGGTTGACAGAGATAGGTATTTATAGAGATCATGATTTTATCTCTGTATTATGAAATGCAGTTATAACAACCTGTCACTGAATCCACAGAACTAATAGCAGAATACTCTGACACAAAGAGAACATGCTGTAGGAAAACAACATGCTGATAAAGTAGTATTAATAGTGCTGTGAGTTTTACTTATAATCAACCATTGTATTGACAGCTTTAACATATGTGCTTCTCAAAAAAGAAAACAAAACCCCACAAATCTCATTTGCAGTTAAGAACTTGGCATATATAAACAAATATTTTTATACTATACTTTTGTGACAATGTAAATTCTTCAAAAATATATTTTCAGTTTGTTTCGAATGTTTAGAAAATGTTTAAGCAATAACAATATTACATAATATGTAATTAAGTTGAAAACTCATGTGAAATACTTTCCATATTTAATATATTTATTGCAAAATACAGGTATCTGTTTCCTTACTTGTGCTCAGGTGCTCATCTTTTCTTACATGCAATTGTAAGTTAGTTGACCTCCCTTCGAAAATTATAAAGGGCTTTTATCAAAAAGTGGAAGAAAATTGTCTTTTTCATGAATGAATATTTTAAAGACAATAAAACAATATAAAATGTCAGCAGCACTAGCTGCATTTCACAGCAACATTTAGTGTTCCAAAGAGCAACCTCACTGAGCAGGGTGAATCCATCTGCCTCACTGTTCGTCCATAGCTAAGAATGAAACAACAGATAAACTCCAAACTTTCAGTGTGAGTTTACTGATTAAAGRTCAAGCCTAAGACCATCTGCTGAGTAACAATAATCTGTCAGGATGTCAGAAATCCTGACACTGAGAAACAGACATCAAAGATCTTACRGCAATGAAAACTACATTAAGTAATTCTGTAGCATCACTAGAATGACACAGTCATTTCCAAGAAGTTGCTTATAATCACCACAAAGTATTCAGGAATATTCAAAAAACATAGAAGCAGCAGATTATGCCTGTGAAATGTGTTCTTACAAGCATATGWGTAATAACAAAATAGACTAACAATATGCAAAGTAACTCCTAATTGCACTGGCCAGAGAACAAACACTACATTTCAAAATGCCTTACCCAATTTCCTGTTTGTAAACAAAATACAAAATGATCTTGTTAGCTAGTGTGAATAGTTGGATGGCATTGAAACTGTATGTAGTCTTAGAGCTGAAAGAATGCTTATACATCCATTACATGCCTCAAGTAGAAAGACTGTTTACCTTCCCAAATTGTACTGAAAAGCTACGTAAGGATACTAAATTGGAAAAATAGAATCATCTCAGTATTTCACAAAAACAAAGACTAACCAAAATTATCAAAAAATAATGACTTAATTACTAATTCATCAAAAGGCATTGCACAAGYGTGACCTTTAAAAATTAAAATGGGTGTTGCTTTTTGTGCTGCTGGGATCAATTTCTGTATCTTCACCAGTACTGCAGATTGATGTATTATTATCAAGGCAGATAAAAGCAGAAGCTTGGAATCATACTGAACTGTCTGTCTCATAAACAGCTACCATGAAGTAAATTTCAGTTTGAAAGCTTTTCCATTATGAAAGTTTTTAAACAATATGTTCTCATTTTCCAACTCTTCTTGAAACCAGTTATTTTTAAACACACACAACATTCTCTGCTTTGAAAATGGAATAGCTATGAAAAGCTTATTTAAATAGAAAATCATTGCCAACAGCCAAGCCAAGGGTARTCATCTACCAGATTTCAAAATGACAGGTATTATACTTGAAAAGTTTAACTCACAGATATTTTTTTCTTATTGCAAGGAGTAAATTCCTTTTTTACATATAATGCATTGAAATTTGATTTTTTTTTCTCACAAAACAAAGCACCTCAGAGATGTAAGAACCACATGAGCTAGTAGCATTTTTCATTACTTCAATTCCATTTTTCTTGGTAGAAGCAAAAAGGARACAGAAATGGGCTGTGCATATAAATCAGAACTACATAAGATCATGAACCATCAACGACAAATGTACAGTAACTGTACAAATTAACAAAAAACACATTAAACCTTCTCCATCACCCAAAAAAATACATCTTTCATTACAACTGAAAAATGAAAGGATGCTAGAATATCTTATGTTAATATAAAACTCATGTACCTTTTTTCTTACCAAGTCTGCTTGATAATGCTACATAGAATTTGTTCTAAGCATAATGCCAAACAGGCACCCATATTTCCGAAGGATAAGGGAGTAACCTTTTCTAAAACTTCTTCCAAACCAYGAGGAAACAAAGTGCCACAGAAGTCAATTTCATGTTCTGCTTCCCACTCCTTCTAATTCAAGGACCAGGTACCATTCCTTAAAGCATATAGGTTAATCTACCCAACATCTAAGMATCTTCTGAAAAGGAAGATCAAGACACACTTTATAGATTTTTTTTTTTAATAACTAGATTATAACATGATTGTTTAAACACAAGGCAATTGGCACTGGGCACTTTGTTTGAATATTGGATATTGTGTCAGCAACAGCAACTAAAACCTGTTCCTTTAAATAAAATTGGAAAGAAAATGAAAGTCAAGTGCATGAGTTTCTGAAAAGTTAGGCGTAATTCCAACAAGACAGAAGAAACTAAAGTTTAAAGATGCCTCCATGATAGGGAAAGCCCCATCATTGTGATATATACTAAAATTTAACTGATGCAACAAATTAAGTCTCAGTGTATTGAGATGCACAAAGTGACATTAAAAAATACATATTGAAGATTAATTTTTATTAAAAATACATAAATTAAAATGCAAAAAAAAAATCTAGGAACATCTCATGGAGACTATTTCCTCCTTTACTACTATCCAATAAAAATGATGAGCACTTGCAGTGTTACCTTGATACATGACAATAAATTCACAGGAGCTAAATGCATATCAGGTTGGACCCAGAAATTTTATGTTCCCTACGGAGAAATCAAAGAGATGTACACTGTTATTACAACAGCTAGTTAKCTAWACTAAACTYCCTGCCAGAAAGATCYAGATTTAYCTCTCTCTTGACCATGATGAAAAGRAAAAAWYATTGTAGTTATTGAAYRAAATGGAATTRTGTAAATGCAAAAATTCCCCCTAAGAGATTGCATAGGTATGTGTCATATCTTGTTTAATAGGCTTACACTAAAAGTTTCTCACTTTCTCATGAAGTGAGGAAAAAGCTGTGATCTCTCAATGTCATATACTGGATGATATCATGAGTATTGCATGTGACAAGGTGGCTCGTAGCCTGGGAAGTAGAGCACAGCAAACCACTGACAGCTTTATCAATTTCCTTATCTGGCATTCCAGGTTATCTYCGAGGCCRCAGGCTCTAGAGAACAGCAGCYTTCTGACACACCAAATGTCTCYACGGAGTGTAGCTGAATATTAAAAYCCAGTTTTGCATCACCATCATGATGTGCCTGTTATTCAGGGTTTATAACTTATACAACTCTAGAATAACATGGACAAAAGTATCTGGACCAAGCTTTGTCTTCTAATTTCAAATCATCTTTGATAAAAATTTTTAGATGTTGACATGAGATGAATGTAGCATGAGATGAATGAGTCAACCTTTGTGGATCATCTTTCTCTTTGGAAGTGCATTAACACAATGTGACAAAAAGGATGAACTACTATTTCCTGATGCAGGTAGAGACCTATGGCAGTAAAAGCACATTTCTTTGCCAGAACACTGAGCAGTTATTGAACAGGCAGCTAAAACAGACCCAGGTCACGGGGACAAACATCTCATACAACATCCATTGTTCCATTGAAACAACAGAGGGGTAGCATACAGAAGTGTTAACATAAGCTATGTGAAAAACTGGCATGAGGACCTAAAAACTATCATATGTATCAAAAAAACCAAAACCCATAGATGATAGATTTGAAAACTCAGCGAAAGCTCCGTATTACACAAAAACTTACTTACTTAGTCTAAATGTTTCATTTCTCATATGTACTTCACATCTACTTCAATATTTCTAAGAAAACAATGCATCATAGCAAACTGATGGCAACTTCGATATCAGAAGAAAATGTCCAAATTTGGTTTTGTGTCTTTTCTGTTTGTGTCTGTTGTTTCATTCTTCTTTGTTGTTATGTTGTTTAAAAAAAAAAATAATAAAAAAAGGTTCTTCACAAAAACTGCATATGTGCTTCATAACTTCATTTAATAAGTCAACTCAGTGTCTGGAAAGTGTATGTAWTTGGGCAATGATCACGTTTCAGAAGGAAGCAATTCTCAACCTGAGGTTAGAAGRAGTCACATTAAACCAATTAGAGTAACCTTTATGTAAATGGCAGATCCTGCACTGCTTGGCACAACACTAGCYCGTGGATTTATCAGGAAAGATTAGACTTCATGAAGCACAGTTCAGCTAAGTGATAGCTGAGGGGCATGACAACTGACAAATACTCTACTTAAGTCATCTACCCATGAAGGTAAAAAGGAATACCAAAAAAAAAGCAAACTAGCTATAGTGCTACATACAGAAAATAGTATAGTCTTTCTATTACAGTGATGGAAACTCTACTCCTTAAAATATGTACAATAAATGTAAAGCAGAAATTGGGAAAGACATGGCAGTTTGGGAAGAAGGAAGAGAGAAGGGGTTAATTATTCAGCCTCATTAAATTTTTCATCAAAAGCAGTAAACTATCATAGCTTGAGCATTTTCTTTTTCATTAGAGTGCTTTTTAATATTGACATCCAACCAATTATGTTCAAACTAATTCCCAGAATGCTGTGAGACTGCAGCTACTTTCAGAAGTTTTTCCACATTAATGAACTGTATTATTTTTTCATTAGAAGCGCCAGCACACTCTGAGACATACAAAGTGGGGAACAGAAAACCACCCTGAACAGAACATATTCTCCAAAAAGTCTTTGGCTTTCTTAATGAGTTTCTATCTTCAGGGAGCCTTCTTCATCTTTACTTTAAAAATTCAAAACCAAAGGCAGCACTTCTACTTCAAATGGGCTCCTCCTTTTTAATGAATTGGAGCAAAATATGTGAACTCTCTGCATCTTAGCTCCAGACACAGGTGAAGTGATAGAACAAAAAAGATTTTTTTTTTTTTTAATTTATGTGCTATCTTTTATGCTCTACACTCCAATATGTATATTTGGCGTTTGTTTCATTGTTTTTTCCAGATATGCCTGACTAGATTTAACTACTTTAATAACATTCTGAAGATTTAATAAGCCTTAGCTAATGATAGCTTGGGTTTTTTTACATAGTCTCAATGAAAAAAACAGTTAACAAATAGGCATTGTATTATCTAGCTGATTATACTGAAAGCAGGGCATCTTTTTTATGGCTTCTTAATATATTTCGTCTTTTCTTTCCAAAATAACTCTCTCTGGTAACATTTACATAAAATGTGATGAATGTCTGTCCTAAAACAAAGAGAAATTGCAACACTGAATTGCATTAGCAACTAATACAGGCATGACAAGACTGAAAACTTATTCTTTGTTTTTCCTCTTAATATTTTCTCTTTAATTAAGTTGCACCTTTTCTTCATCTCAAGTTCTCCTAAAATCCATATTTTGTTAATAAATACCTRCCTCTAGTAGTGCTACTTATTGCACTCAGGRGATTATATACAGACTTGCTCCATAYATAGCTTAATAACAATAATAAACTTCCTGGATAAAAGTGTGTTACTGCTGGAGAAACAACACATTTAGAAGGATATGAGGTTATTACTGAAGATCATCTTTAGTTTACTAAAACAGCAAGTTCAGAAAGCCTATACACAACTTCATCAAACATACATAAGCTACTTTATCAGAAATTATCTATCATCTTTTTTAAAATGACTCAAACCCAATATTAACATCCAAAAAACCAACAGTAACAATAAGCCATTTCCTCTGAGACACAAGTTCACTGGTTTGTCTCTTTCTAGTCTAATAATAATACTCTCATCAATATGAGGAAACCTTTTCTTAAATGAGAGTGATRAAGACATTATGCAAGCAACAGATATTGTTATTTTGAGAGGTTTTTTTCTGTATGTATGGCAGTAATTTTTAGTTCACTGAATTAGAAACTCCATTTCTAATCATCAATTTCCTTTTAAATGTGAGGCTTCAGCAAAACACACCTATTCAAAAACCTACTTCCATCCAAAAAGTAAAATCTGAACTACCCAATTTTTTTATCTTAGACCCTGATCCTTAAACATTATTACTTTCCTGGTAGGAGAGAAACTAAGCACATTGTTAGAAGCAAGCATGAAGCATGTAATCTAGAAAATTCAGTATTTTAAAGGGAAGACACTTACTACATCATACCCTCAGAGTAATAAAATGAACTTCTTGCARAGTTAAGATAAGAAAAAGACAAAAGTGATACTAGGATACTATTCCAAAACCCAAGTTGTATTATATAATAATATCCCAATTTTAGAGTTACTCCCATCACATGTAGTTGGCAGTGTATGTGGAAGAATAGCTYAGATTTGTACTATGACAAAAGAACCAAGACTCAGTTACAATCAGTACAGATACTCATCATCTGGATTTCCTCCATAAAGCTTTTAAAATATATTTAACACAGAGGAGGAGAAAATAAAGTGCTTACCATTAGTAAATATGTAAATCACCTATACAAATGTGTCATGCTATACACTTTGTGGAATTTCAGAGAACTCACGTTCTCACAGCCCCGTAAGATTCTCCTGCAGCTCCCTACAAAGATGTGAAGCTCAGCACAGAAAATAACCTGAATTTCCTGGCTTTATGGTTCAGGTACCCAAACTACTCCCAAGGTGTTGACATTCATATATCAAGCTGAAGCATGGAGAGCCATGAGTCATTCATCCACGTCAAGTTAAAGACTACAAATCTTCCTTGCGTGCTCTGCCACTCTGTCACTCTCCCTCCTCCTCCTTTCCTGCATGGCAACAAGCACATCTTTATAGCAACAAGCCAGTCTCTCCAATGCTGCCCACTAAAAAGTGATGATGTGAATTTMATTTGGGATTACCAAAAAATAAAATATAAACAAGAAAAAAAAAAAGTAGTTTCAATGACAGCCTTCAAAGTATGCGTCTTAAAAATAGTGAGCTCAGCAGCTGTAAAGCTRGAATTTCTAAAAAAATATACTTTTTATTAGACATGACCACAGACTCAAGTTGTGCCAGTGTTCTAGTCAGGAAGAAGATGACTTAGATGATATCTTTTTTTAATTTATTTTTAACTAGTTCCATTAGAACCATACAGCATTATTCAACAGTGTCTTCAGATCATCACATACATACCAGATATGCAAGAATGCACACACAGCTCTAGGTATTGTTGCAAATATTACATGGAAACAGCTGCCAGACTGATTCATTAGAAGAGTCAKGTTAGTTTCAAAATGTCCACATCTCTTCATACAGGAACTTGCCCCTTCTCTCAGCCTCCTGAGTTTTTCACAATCTATTTTAAATATTTGATTTCAACAGAAGGAAAAAGCTGCTGGTTGCTCGTCCCATGTTTTTCATGTTTGTACTCTCCACTCATGTTAACTTCTTTCTTCCTTTCTCTCAAGTGTCCCAATCTTCTCCCCTACATCTATTTTTGCTTGCATGTGGCAAGTACTACAAGTATGCTAAAGCATTGGTTTCTTGGGTATTGTCTAGTRACTGTGTCAAAAATCTCAAGACTCAAAGTTTACTGTGTTTTGTTTTTGCACATACCTACAGAACACTATATATTCATATAAATTGCACCTTACAGATGAGCAGATGCTCAGTGTCACCAYTGCAAAATGTGTAGAGCTGAGACTGGATTGAAGGTCCAGCCTCTTTACTGGTTTATAATGCAAATTTTGCAAATAAGGTTTTTGTTCCCTCTTACAAGAGGTAGCAGTCTTATGAACACCTAAATGGCTTTTTTCCTTCTTGCTCCATCTCTTCCTCGAATCCAGGAATTATTTTGACCAAAAACCACAAGAAAATTAAGTCAAGCAGAATTAAATGGGACAAAATTCCTCACAATGTATACTTGATTAAACCACCAGTAGAACACTGCAAACCAAGCAAAATTCTATATGACACAAGTGATCTTTTAGGATAATCAAGCACATTCAGATAAAATTCAAACCAAGAGTTTTGCTAATTGCAAAAAGAAGGAACTACTGCTACATCTGTGAATGCGGAAATGCTAAGTAACTTCTAAAAACATTCCTCTTTTCCCAATATCTTCTCCCTACAATGCATTTTGGAACCATTACATAGAGAATCTGCTTTCCAATGCTTTTTACGACACTACTTTCATATGAAAGTAATTCTCTCCTCCAGTATGACATCTTGATATCAGCTATTTGATCTACTTTTGGCACTTGAGATTATTTGGATGTTTCTTTAGAATGTTAATAATTTATCTTTGTATCTTTGTAAACAGCATCTTTAACAAGTCTTAATTATGTTGCTTTGTGTAAAGCCGTGGTRCATAGGAACACCAGCAAATGAAGATAACTCAATTGTGCTAGACACCATACAAACACAAGTCATTATAAAACAATCTCTCAGTTCTATTCTTTATTTCTCTAATGGCTTGGTGGTAAAATAGCTATTCCCCAGCACACATAAGGAGGGTTATATTATTGTTCACTAATATAAACATTTCATTTTGCATAATACAGGAGGTAGAAAGTAATAACCTCTCTCATTAAGAAATTTCTCATTGGATTAGCAGATGTCATCAATCTTAAAAATGTGTCTCTCATTRCATCAGAAACCATTTCTAATTAATACCCTCAAACTCACTTTATACAATACAAACAGACTGCAAKGAATGGTCACATCATCTCTTTCCCCCTCAAAATTCCTAAACTCTTACTGGTATTTGGACATTTGAAAGCTTGCTTTCTAGCAACATCATTCACCAGGGATCACACAAGAAACCTCCATATGAGCCAGTCAATAAGGGCACTCTTCCCCTGGATCCATACAAACACACCAGATTTTCCTTCTCCATTCCACAGACATAAAAATCACCAAAACAATCCTGGCAATGCTCACGAAGTACAGAAAGCAAATTAGAGAAACCTCCAGCAATTGTGGTATACTGACAATTYTGAGCAATGTCAGCAGCATTAAAAATCAAAGTGCTAATTAATGCTGMGAACGTGCTGATTTCTATAATAAATGGCTGTTGGATTTTTGCGAAATCCCAGACACTGATAAGTTTAACAATGTACCACATTCATGTAAAAATAGTAAACAACAGGATTTCCTGGGGGAGAATAATTTGTGCTCGTGGCAACAAAACTGCTTACATTAACTTTTGCTTGACTAAGTTTTAATATACAATTATATTAATTGTGATTATATAGGAAAACTTCTACCCAATAATATGAATTTTTAGTGTTTCTGTATATGATTCTCTCTAATTCTTCCATTACTTTAGTAACTCCATATTTTTTTCTGCCTCACTAGACAGAAGCAGACACAAAAAAGAAAGAAGAATCCATAAATTGAATCCAAGTCAATGTCATTGCTACCTCCCAYTGTAGGCTCTGTCACCCATTGACTTCTCTGAGGTGCTACATAAACCCACCAGATCTTAAACTTTTGTTACTGAGAATTTTAACATATCTCTACCCACCCAAGGAACTSACAAGTTTTTTCAGTTTCACTAATCTAAGAAAGAGAAACAGAAATTTTGACTGGATATGCAAACAGGAAAAGGGTCTCTACATCCTGTTGCAAACAGAGGACTAGTTTGTGAAAAGACCACAGAAAAAYAGAAGTAAAAACGACATGTGAATCCAGGATGTCAACTTCAATAAACAGGATAAATATATGTATTGTACTTTACCCAGAAAATGCTTTCTCACAATACAAAATTTCATGCAGAATTTAATTTGTGCTATAGCAAGCTTTACCKCAAAACATTGATTACTACTTGTCTTTGGTAATACTATATTTTATGGGAATCAGGCTTTCTGTTAAATCTTGAGTTATTGTATGAAAAAATACACCCTTCTGTAATCTGAAGAACTCAGTGGACAAGCAGGATAAAAAATGGCATCATTATCAAGTGAAGTAGGGAACTGTAAAGTTAAGCCCTGGTCTACAAGGTATTAAAAAAACCTGAATTAATTTAAAACCAGCCTGGAAACCAGCCTGCAGAATAAAACAACCCACAGCTTTTGAGGCATTCTCCTATTCCAGCATCCCTGGGAGCTGAGGGATTCAGCTGATCCAGTTAGCATAAACACTCCAGGGCACTTGCTAAAAACAACCCAGACATCCTTTGCKACCAGTACTACATTACCAACTACCCTTTTCCACTTTTCTGACAGCTTCAAAATGCCATCCTACAAGTGAAATCAACCATTACTCTAACATATAATACTTGTTTATCTTAACTAGAGGCTTATAGTGTCAGCCACACTTTTTTCTGTTTTCCTACTTCAAATATGGCAAAGTAACTCCATAAGAGAAGAACTTCACAGCACAACATCTTTATCCAAACATTTAAATATTTACTTTGATTTTGTTAAATAAGGACAGTGTACTAAATAACATTTATAAATAATTTCCTTAAAGCAACCATTTTCTGCATCTCTGCCAAATATTTTGTTGCCAGGCTGCACTACAAGTCTTTAGCATTAATCAAAGACTTAATACATGCTTTGCAAAATTTCTCTTGGAAAAAAAATCTGAAAGGATATTTTACAAATGAGGGCAAAGAGCAACAGTGCTGAACATGCYTAATGAAAATGAATGTTTCCTTATTCATGACCCAGACAGACAAGCCAAATTTGACTACATAAAAGTCAGATTCAACTGGGAGACGACAGCAGAGTGTGGTTGCTTAGATGCACATAACAGAATGTAATAAAAGTGATAAATTCTAATTAATATGAATTTATGCAGGGTATATGTAACCAACACTTAATCACATTCTRTCCTGGAGGATCATTTATATTTAACAGTAACATTTCTTAGCACATCTTGCTTGAATAATTTTTATTCTTTGAAAAGGTGATGAAATACAGTTTTTATTAATATTCCTTTTATCTTATTCTGTAACTGAAGACCAGAGAATCAAAAAGATGAATCCCCAAAAACACCTTTTACAATCAATGACAGTTTAAACATCTTGACTGACCTCTCTCCTCAAGGATGTGCAGRCTCCAGCTGAAGCTCACTATGCCACAAGTAGGGCTTTATTTTCCCTTGAAGAGCTCCTCATTGCTCTCTTTCATCATCATATGTGAACTCCCTTCTTGACATTTAGGCCTCAAGATAAAACATCTTTTTCTCATTTAGCATTTTCCCTAGCATCTAATCCTCCCCTTCAGATCATTTCTTCATAATCTCTTTAAAATCAGGAGTTTCCTAGTTACTGACACAGGTTTATCTGTCTCCAGTCTGCAAAAAGTATTTACTCCCATTTTGGAGGAGCACATTTTGGAGAAAAAAAAAAGAAAAAATCTCGAATGCCGTCTTATATGAAAAAAAAAAAAAAAAAAAAGAAATAGTGAAATAAATGAGGAAGTTTTACCTATGTAATGGAACAGCTCCAGCAAACAAGGTGATGAGTATGACAGGTGAAAGGGAAGTGCTTTAATCAGAGTTATGGTTAGGTAATTTTTCTCTCTTCCTCTTCCCTTCTGATAATTCCTGTCAGTGTGTATTTAGGTAMATTTTGAAATGCCTGCTGGACTGCCAGTCCTAGGAAGGGCTTCSGTCCTCCTCAGGCATTAATATGAGATAGGAACATTCAGTGCAGTGAAAATAGCACAGTCCTAGGGTCATACACAGGGAAAATAAARTAAAGACTTTTTATTCAGTGATTTTAGGGATTTTAGACACCAAAGGTGATAGAAGAGGAATTTGAGAACTGTTGAAAATTCCACTTATGGAACTAAACTATTTTTAAAATAGAGTTGGCCATTAGAATGCAAAACCGGACAAAGATTCAACAGCACAGACGTTGTGTTTGTTCCTGAGGGTAAGTAGGAAACCAAAGGGTTAAAAATCAAAGAAGTGTTGAGACCCAAGTTCACATCAAGCTTTGAAATATGATTTGGTTACAAGATTGCAGAGTAACACCTTGAAACAGAAACKGTTTGTTCATAGGCTCTGGAAGGAGGAGGCTCTTGCGTAGCTTCTTCCCAAGGCAATGGAACACARAACAATCTCACAGAGATGCTGCTGCCTGAAAATGACCAGAAGGTGTTTAAGGACATATCTTGGACTGCCGAGCTTGCAACARCCCTCTGGCCCCAGTGGAAACCTCCTGGCCCACTGGTTTCACCCCAGGCCTCCCCTGCCCCAAAAGCACTAGGATATTCTGTATGCTGCCTACACACATATTTTATTGCCTTTCCTCTGATTCTTGATTGCATCAACAGTTGAACAAATTATCATCTAAGGACCAATTCTCACCTAGGAGACACGACACAAGCAGGAAAATATAGATATTTAATTGTTCTCTTCAGGAAACAATGACTTTCTTCTCTTTCCACTTTAATTTTAAAACAGCATGGCTACCCAYAGAAAGCCTATTTCAAGTTCTACTYTTGTCAAAAAGAAGGCAAAGTGTCCAACTCCAATTATTGTACCAAAGACCAAGTCTTGGTATCAACAACTGCAGACATCTCAAATTCTTTAGAGCTACACCTCTCTGTCCTGTCTGAGATCTGCTCAACAGTCTTAAAAACAGATAATCATGGAAAAAACAYTGCCTCCTGGATTTGTTTGTTACGACTTTTTTTGTTCCACAGATATCACTTTCACTTCAAAGGTGAAACATTCACTACTTCAAGTTGGAAGATGCAATTCTAAATGTGACCGAACCTTGCTGATTTTATGCATTCTTCAGTATTTAATCAGCATATAATATATATATTATATCCATATGTATCTTAGTAACTGTAGGATGGCATTATATCCAACACTAATAGCACATCACAGATCACCATGTCAGCTCATTTAAAAA
>NW_026623396.1:1068081-1084847 GCF_030028575.1 Malurus melanocephalus
GAATGGGGCAAGAAATGCCTGTGCTTAGTCAGTTGTGCAATGAAATGGTAAATATATGTCCTGCATGATTAAATGACAGACCAAGGAAAACATGCATCTTCTTGTTTTGAAAGAGTGAAAACTTTATGGCTGTCTTCATTTAGGAATCAGCAGTCATCACACTGTTCACTGCCAAACTTACAGATGCACCAACATCTTAGCCCAGGTGGGCAGTATCACAAGATTATAAGCTGTCTTTGAATGTAAAAGTCACAGAATCACAGAAAGGGTCAGATTTCAAGGRACCACAGTGSGTCACCTGGTCCAACCTCCCTGCCCAAACAGGGTGATCCTTGAGCACCCAGACAGTTCCTGAATATCTCCAGTGAGGAAGACTCCATAACTTCTCTGGACAATCTTTTCCAGRGCTTGGTCACCTGCACAGTAAGAAGTTCTTCCTCATATTCAGGGGGAACTCCCTGTGCATCAGTTTCTGCCCATTGTCTCTTGTTCCATTGCTTGGAAACACTAAGAAGAAACTGGCTCCATCCTCTTGACAACTTCCCTTCACATACGAATCGATAATACTCRTAAAATTCAAAAGCAAATCATAAAATTTAGGGCACAATACAAATGAAACTGACAGAAGTTTAATGCACAAGGATAGAACCTCAAGCAAACAAMTGCTCATAGCAAATGAAATCAGTAAAAGCAGAGAAGGGAAATTACTGATGAAGAAAACATGTCATTAAAGATCTTTTTCAAGATAAAATGTTCAGCACTTGGCAGTGTGTGTCAACCTCACATCAATATAATCACCAATCCTCAGTCCCACAGCTGCTCTTCCATGAGCTGCTAAAAGCTTCTGCTGTCTAGCTCAGATCATCAAGCAGACACACACCATGACTCAACTCTGGGAACCTTGGTGTTTCATCACTCTGCTTTAATGTTAAATAAATCAAGATGGCTTCCCCAGTGACCACACAAAATGAACCAGCTGTGTGTTGCTAACTGAAGAAAATACACACACCAGGTCTGYATAGGATGGAATGAGAATGTTTGGAGAGAAACCTATTTTAAACACTTCAAACTATAATCAACTATGTTCATTTAAATGCCAATCAAAACTCTGAAGATCCAATAAACACATCAGAACACCAAATATCCATTTTCTCCAGAGATTAAAAAAAGTAAGAAAAGCCAAAACTTCAAAGCAGTTTCAGCTGAAGTAAAAATGACTTAGTGATGGCACCMATATCACAGGATGGTGGAGAGTRGAAGAGACCTCTGGAGATAATTTTTAGTTCAACCTCCCTGCTCAAAGCAGATTATTCACAATATTATCCATGCTGAATCAAAGAAAATTAAACACCCAAATGGTTAAGCTGAGTACTGCAAAAACCTCACATTTTTATGGTAGTAGACAGAAGGATGGTAGTAAACAGGAAATCATGTCCCCTGAGAGATTTTCATGGMTTGAAAGCAAACACTTGAAATTTGAATTAGAACCTCCTCCCCTCTTTCCAACAAAACACAAAGAAACCCTCCAAACCCCACTAAAAAAAGRAAACTATTATTCTATAGAAGAAAGCATGCCTCAACTCAAATCTCAAAACCACTGCAGATATTATCAAGGGCATCCTTAAGAAAACACAATGCAGTAAACCAGCAGAACACATGGAGTGCCATACATCAAGACATTATTCCAAAACCCTTTAGAAATAAAAACAAGACAGATGCAAGTCATGAAAGCACTTACAAAAGCTGATRACAGACTAAATTCAATACGAAAATAGCATGGTTCTCAAAAAATGGACTTAAGAGGCCCCAAAAGGCACATAATCAAGCTGATTTCCTAGACAAAGTCTGARATACACATTCCCCTGACCTCCCTCCTTCACAGAAGAGGAAGCAAAATATCATCTGAATTGCATGAGCTCACTACTGTAGAGTTTTGTTTTTCCCTATAATACTTTAGCTGAACTCTATACATCCCATACTAGATATCAGTTCAGACCAAGGACCAGCAATTCCCTCAGTTCACTTTCTAGATCCTCCCACAAGTGGAGGGGGGAAACAAAAGCGTTTAATACACAGCTAAGAAAAAGAGTGCAAAAATTTAATTTGAAGCTAAGCACAGATGTAGTGCCTTATTCACTGCATCTTGTCATTCATGATTTGAAAAGAGCCACTCTTATTTTTCATTACTTGTTTTTCATCATGTTTTCATCTAATCACTGATGTTAGGGCTGCAATATTTCTTATTGCAGGCCAAACGGATGAGAGAGGTCACAGAAGGAAAGCTGAAGGGAAGAACTAGCTCYTCATCAGGCAAAGTAATTAGATCATACCTGATCTATACAAAAGTTTCTTAAGAGCAGTCTTTGCTAAGAAGGGAGAAAAGGGGGAGAAGACAAAAGCCAACCCACTTTCCTTCTTGCTGGTTTAACTGACATGACTTCAGAGCACGTGTACTATTTACAAAGTGGAGTTAAGTCCACAGCAAACTGACTGCACGTGTTCCTAAGTAGCAGTTCACCAGAATTATTATTATCCTCAACCTGTTACTATTTTAATTTTTTTTTAATACAATCCATTACACTGTTAAATGGAGACATAATAAAATCCCAGAGTTTATTCTACTGATGCTTAGCTACTTAGGGTAAATGTGAAATGCCTTATGAAAATGTTGTATTATTACTGTGCCTTTGCATAAACCTGTGCATCWCTTTTTAAGTGTGTGTTAACACTTACAAATCAGTAAAGGAAAAAAAAAAAAGGTCACTGTCATTGTGTAACCCATCTTTCAGTCAGAAGTGAAAGTTGCAAAGGATTTTCCCTTCCTCAGATTTCTCTTTCTAGTGTTATTGGAAAGCTTGTCTTCTTGTTTAAATGAATTTCCTTTTAATCTCCTCTCTGAGCTGCTGGATAGATGGAGCCTCTTAAAAAATTCAGGATATCACTGTAATTGTAAATTGATCTGCTTCTGTGGCAGAAGGCTGGGTCCCTCCATCCAGGAAAGAGACTGTCTTCTCAAAGTTGTTTTTCAGACAAATGATTAATTTGCCATCTCTCTTATTACTGTATTATCCTTTAATGGAAAATCAGTTTTTAAATGAAACTACTACTTTTTGGATTGTTTTATTCCTGGCAACATATAGGAAAGGGAGCTACCTGCCAAAGTCAATGTGAAATATTTCCCCAGTCTGAATTTTTTTTAATTTCCCAAAYGAGAGTTTGACTCTACTTACATAGGAACTAAAACTGTATCAAGACAACTAAAATGCACATATTCATCAATGCTTAACTCTTGAATTAATGTAATATATTAATAGACACAGGAAAATTCCCCACTAATTTTTAATGCAGAGTTCAGGTTGAAACACTGTTATGACTATGCAATCTTTAAAACAGACACGTAACWCATTAGGATCAAAGCAGGGGAAATTATCCATCTACTGTGGTGCTGAATCCACACAGCCTATTTGCCTTTGCTCTTTGGTTATGAGATCTGGCATCACTTGGATTATTTCACCTAATCCATCATTAGCTTTCACGTGTCCTATATACTGTGGAACAAACCTAAATTTAACAAACCTAACTCCCCATCAATTACCACACTGGATATATCACATGTCAGTATGGGACACAAAGATTAGACATGCTGAATCACATCTTTCTTTGTGAAAATTCAGTATGTTTAGRGCACTTTTAACGATGCTGACTCCAATTGTAATAATTGTCCCTTCTCATTGTGGACAGACACTCATACTCTGACATTTATGCACAACAMAGAGCTACTAAACAAAATTAAAAACCTCAGAAGACACAGAAAATGTATGAGAGATTCCAGTAACAGTGCCACAGAGTCACAAATGTGGAGTTTTTTAATTGCAATATTTGCTTGGATAGAGGAATCCTGTAAGATGACCTATTTTTCCCCTATAATCCTGCCAGTAAACATTAGTTATTTAGATTAACTTTCTCCCTCCCCATACACAAAGCACACAAAAAGGTTATTACTTGCAACAAAACCTCAACACACTGCCGCTGTGTTACCACAGCATCCTCACTTACCGGTCTTCCACAAATACACGGATGAAGTTTGAAATTCACTTTGTGCACGAGCGTCCCAGATTCCCAGCAGCAGAAGCAGGAGAACTCCCACGCAGCGAGCGGGCACGGGCACGGCACAAACCCCTGGACCACGGCAGAGAGAAGCGCTCCCCTGGCTCAGCCCCATGCCTCCAGCAGCCCCGCCGCCGCGTCCAAAACCCGCAGCACCACCGGCAAACCTTCTCCCAGCGAGCCTCCCCTCTTCAGAATCTCTTCACGGGAAGAAAAGGACTGCAAAGCTCTCTCCCGCTGTCGTGCATGGCAGTTGAAAAGGAAAAACTGTTTAACACCGGGGAACAATAGAGTCCTCGCTCGCTGTGGCTGCTGCAGCAGCAGCTCCTCGTGCTGGTACGGTCGCTGCTCCACGCTCTTCCATTCAGCGGTCAGAGCAGTTTTCCATCAGCTAAAAGCGAGACAGCTGTCCGCAGGGGGCTCCAGCTGACTGAGCAGGTTATCTTGCTCTGGGAGGCAGCAGCAGTCATTTACACCAGCTGGAGAGAGTGAGAGACAGAGAGAAACAGGGATGAGGAGAAGCACAAATAGCCCAGTGCTGTAATCTCAGCGCAGAGAGTGACTGYGAAAGGCTGGCTTCCCAGACACGTCTCTCCCTGGAATATCCCAAATGATACACGCTAAGACGAGAGGAAGAAATCATCATCAGACATGCTTCAGAAACACAAGTCATTCAACCAGAAGATATATAAACAGAACAATATATAACAATTAAGAGAGCATCAGACATTTGTCCTGATAATACTATGTACGCTGCATTAACCATTTTGTAAACAACAAAAAATAAGTGATTACACATGCATTAAATAGACAATTAAGACCTTATAAAGGGAAATAAAAGAAAATGTAGGGAAAAAAAACCAAAAACACTACCCGGTCTTGCATATATTTATCAAATCTTTCAGGTAATGGCACACAGCTATCTGCTACGAGGACAGATGAATATATGTTTATGATAATGTGTATGTATATGTAAGCATATCACCTCGTGGTAGATGAAGTGTGCATGTAATATATAACACCAGATAACATCCTTTCTTATCCAGCAAGTATGTACACATATATACATGCATAAATGTCAACTGCGTAATTTAAAATAATTTGAAGATCAAGTTATCAATCATTTTACATATGAAAGTATGCAGGATACGTTAGGCTGTCAAGATGATACRAAAACGTGGAGACAAAGCTTTTTAAATAGGGATCTTTATCTCTCCCACCCACTATGCAGTGAACAGACGCTGAAAAAAGCCTGAAGACTGGGTTTCTGACACCTATAAACTGAGAAGCAAATGAAGAATCTTCAAGAAAACCAGTATCATATTCAGAAAGTTACATTAAAAATGCAAACAAAAACACACAGTAAGAGCACAGGACCCAGAGCTGGAAAATGATGGAGCTATTGTTGTTTAAAGAAGAAACCTTCAGTCAACCTCTCTTGGGACGCCTGTCATTTTGCACAACCTTCCCAGAGTCAGCCTTTTCACATGCATTAGATTAAAATCAGTCGTGATCAAATAATTCCCAAGTCCTTGCCTCTTTAAATATTCTGACATCAGAGCAAATTAGCAATGTTGAAGGTTGCAAATTCGTCTTTGTTTACTTTCCACTCTGTTACGCCTCTAAGAGGGAATTAAAGGCTCAGGGAGCTATAGCACCATGAGGCTGTGATTAAGAGAGATAAGCAAGTGTGGATTACTGTTCCTCAGCTGTTGAAAAACAGGCAACAATCAAGAGATTATAGGTTGATAAGGGATACATAGAAAGCCATGATCTTAACAAATTTATAGCATCCTGATGTAGAACTTGCACCCTGAGCTAAAAGCACTTTGGGAGATACATTTTATCTACTTCTGCTACATCACGCTGTATTCACCTTAGAAAGCATGGATCCCCTTTCAGCCTTTGCTTTGAGCTAGAGTGAAGACTGTTTTGAAACAAAATTTTCTCTGAGTTTATTGATTTACATCAATTTTACAGCTACATCTGTGGTTAAGCTAATCATACACACATTATTTAACATGCTGTGTAGAGGGAGTTAAGAATACTCAACATAATAAAAATAATGCCAGCTTCATTATTTATGAAAAATAGGATCAAGACTCTAAGGGCTTAAAGAAGTTTYAAGAACCTGAGGAAATTTATGGCAATAGCTGTATTGACTTGCATACTTAAAATACATGTAGTTTATACACTCCTTTGAAAAATTAAGAGTAAAAATGTTGGTTTTTTTAGTTACATGCCAGAGGAAGACTCAAGTTTATAGAGTGACTAGGGGAAAAGGCACCCTTTTCAGGGTTATTAAATACTATGGATTCYACCTAGAATTTTTTATGAATGCATAAAGAAAGCCTCTGAGAATATTTTGTACGTGACTCAGATCATCTGGAAACATCATCAGGGAACAGATCATCCATGTAGTTGGCACAATGAATCAAAGTGGGTTTTGACAGCAGAACAAAGCAGCATCATGAGAGAGGGTAAGCACATGTACACAAACACTCAAACATTTTCTCATATTTATGCAACTATAGCACCGCATACTTCAAAACCACTAAAATATAGRTTATTAAAATAAAACATTTTCATGCTACTTTTTATGGTGTTACCATTTTTTGGGCCACATAATCAATGAACTACAAAAGAATAATTCCACCTTTTCTTTTTTTTTTGTCAGAAGCTATAATGAATTAAAACTGTTCAGAAATAGGTCACAGRGACAAAATGRAGGGAATATTTATTATGCAAAAGTATTTGCATCTCTGGAAAATAAAGGATTTCTGAAGAGGTGCTTTTGGGAAACACTAGGCCACTTACACAGTACTCAGTTACTACGCAGGATAGGGAAAGGCCAGTGATTCCCCAGGTCAGAGAGCAGGCTGGTGCCTGAAGACACAGACACCAACCTCACCAACCTGACCACAGGAATTAGACTTGTGAAACAAGAGGGAMTATATCCTGATTGTAAGTTTGAGCTGCTGTCAGCATGCCTTTCTGGGAATGCTGTTAGCCTTTTCCACCCCAGTGTCTCCAATGCCCTCCTACCCTCTCTTATTTGCCACAGTGAACCTGGGACTTCCCTCCAGTTAACAATGCAACCACTAATTCCAGCCCACTGACAATGCATCTTCTAATATATCCTTTAACAATCACAATTTATCAGTTTTTCATAGCTCAGACATCTGAAAGAACTGGTTTAGTATTTCTGAGAAGAAGCCTCTAGACAAAGCATAGAAATAAACTACAATTGACATTAGRATCCATAACACAAACTTAATAGTGTCATTGCTGTCCCTTAGAGCAACAACATGGGAGCCTCAGCAGACACAATTATTTATTCAGAYRTAGAGGTGGCACTTGGGGATAWGGATTAGTGGTGGACTTGGCARAGTTAGRTYAGTGACTGAACTCCATGATCTTAAAGATCTTTWYCAAACTAAATAATCCTATTATTTTATTTGAGGCACTACAGCTACAAGAAGTCTGTAAACTACTCATGCAAACCATTAACAACTTAGCACCTTTTCATTTTTCTGCATAAAGCATCAGTAACCTTAAAGAACTTTATGAAAATTACATAGAATTAGCCACGAAATATTGGAATTACTCTGCTCACATTTCCTAGCATTAAAGAGTTAGAGGATGACAAAATAAGCATGAAATACTGCTTGGTTTTTTGGAAAGAGAAATGATAAATATATATATTTCAATATAGAATCAACCTGGTATTCCTCTGCTACCAGGCAGTCCCATCTAGCACCCTTCTCTTTACAAAAAGCCATGAATACCAGCTTCAGGATTATATTATTTTACATCCTGATAATGTTGTATTTCTACATATAGTAAGGTCAAAGATCATGCAGAGACTACAAAATATATATGGCACATTTGTTGCTAGAGTAAGCAACACAGAACAAAAAGATGTGTCCAGCACCACTTTCATCTGCCTTTGATTTCATACTGGTTAAGCCAGAAACCTTTAGAGAAGTTTCAGTCCGTTTTTGTAGATCTATAGAAGATGTTTCACAAACTCTATAGCTGTACCCCACTAAACCAGCTGTGCTGCATGAGTACTACACTAGTACAAAAAAAAAAAAAAAAAAAAAAAAAAAAAAAAAAAAAAAAAAAAAAAAAAAAAAAAAAAAAAAAATTAAAAAAACCCAAATTCTAAAGAATTACTTTTCTTGTGCAGAAAAGTCGAAGTCTTCTTCATCTGAACTGTGTTAATTTTCACTGATCTCCAAGACTCATCCCCTCCTTARATATGAAAACGACAAATGGCGCCAAAGAAAAATAAGTCGCCTATCTCCTATTTATCTAGCTCTACAGTTTTAATGAGTATATTACAGCCAATGACCACTGGAAAATACAGTACCAAGTATTTCTGAAAAGCATTCTAAATCTGAAACATGCTGATCTGGTTCTGTTGCCATATGACATAGGATGCCCTTGAATATATCCCTTTCGTGGGCTGCAGTGATACACCCTAACTTTTAGAGAAGTTAGGAARGTGAAGGATGTTCCCTTGCATTTATGTTTCTTTGTAATATCCATGATCTAAACAATTCACAAAACAGTTAAAAGAAGCCTTTGTTCTCCTCATTCCCTGACAAAATCATGGGCCAAAAATTCTAGTTCTGTATTTTGTGAGAGCCTGACTTTCATGAAGGTATTTTACTAWGGTTGAAAGTATATTGTAATAATTRTCTTCAGGTGKGACCTGCAAGAATTTCATTAGACATCAAGTGCTTCAGGATGGAATAAGCTGCACAGGGCTCTTTTAGTCTTTGCTGAAGAGCATTAAGAACTCTTTATCAAAGACAGAAACAGTCTCTTATTTTTCTTCATATCACTAGGGAACTTAGTCAGGGAAGACATGAAAATATGCCAAAAATGAAAAATACAGGGGGAAAAAATTATGTTCTTTTTTCAAAATCTGCCAGCTCCAGTCTTTAAGTCCAAAATTACACATTCCGTGAAAAACTTGCAGCTATTCTTTGGGGATCCTAAACACATGGCCTCTAGGTGTCACACTCGACCATGTCAAAATACACTAATAAGGATTTCTCTTTTTCTTTCATAGCAGGTAAGAGGCCCTGATTTTATCCTTTCAGGGTTATGATGTCACATCCTCTTTGTAAAATTGCARTTTTCAAAACAAACGAAACCAACCCATCCTCTCTCATACAAGTAGCACAATTATTTAGGTTTTCCCAGAATAACTGTTCTTGCAAACTTTAGAGGTATCATGATACCTGTCTGTTAAATTTGTTTTATTCTTTTAGATCATGGATTTGGAGAACGAATTAGGAACTTTGAGAGTTATGTGTGGGAGCTGCACAGAACAAAGTACAACTTGTACAAAATGACTGGAGTATATTAATAATGTACACTTAAACGCCAGTGTTTCCTGATTACTACAAAAAATTTGCTACAAGAAAGTTATTTTTGAAAAATTGATAAATATTCTRCTTGCATGAATGATCAGAAACATCTCATTACCTAGCTCTGACTTTTCAAATGCTTTGTTTTTATTAATGGAAGAGCAATTCTTGGACTGGTTTATCTTTTTTTAAGGTTTACATTTTATTGTTTGATTATACTGAGGGAAGAAGGGTGGTGTTTGTTTGGTTCTTAATCTATTTAATATATCAACATTTTCCTAGCCTTTCTTTCATTGGTATGGGGAGGGTTTTTTACTCGAAAAAAAAAAAACAAGCTTTCTTTTTTTTTAAAACCTGGACGTTTTATTTTATTTTTTTTTTTGTAGATCCCTTTGGTAGGCAACAAAATCAACAGCATCACTCAAAGAAAGCAAGTATTTTTTGCAAGGAGAACATGCTAAAGTACAGCCAGGAAGTTTATCTAGAGCTGCTTGCTGGGAGATGAAGGTAGAGGAATTCAAGTCATCAASCAATGAATTTATCCAGGAGGGCACCAAGCTTTGGATCAAGATACATGATGAAAAAGTGCATGTACCACCTTTGTTTCCAAGGAAAATGCTAGTTTTGACTTGATAATTTAACCAAGGAAAGGCTACTGAGCTAAACAGATCAATACCATTGTGAAACGCAGTGGTCCAAGAGCTGAAGAAGGTCAAATTAAATTGCAAGAAGAATTAAATTCTTCTTTCTGGCTTTAAACTCTGTGAATAAACATTGTCCTTTCTGCCCAGATCACACCAGCTTCAATGGCAACCGCATGAAAAGATCCTATCCAAAGAAGAGAACTGGCTGAGAAGATCAAAACTGGTTCCATTACTTTTTCTTTTGTAATAAAAAAGAAAAAACATATATATGCATGAGGAAAATGGTGAATTTTTCACTTAAAAAACCTGGTAACCCCCGCTTTGGAGAAGAAACTTGAACTTCACCTCTGCTGGGAATGGTCAGTGTGCTCTTCTCATCATAACCTCCCAAGAGAAGTCTGCATAAACTGGAACCTCCTCTTAATTGTGGTACCAGTATGCACTTACAGAGCACTGAAAGGAAACAAAATAAGATTGGATACAAAAGTGGAACATACAGGTGGCCTCTAAGTCCCTAGGATAGAAAGCCTGGAAAACAGTAAGTGATAGAAAGAGCCAAGAAAATAGGCTGAAATCAGGATAAGAAACCTAAGTGGAGAAAAAAAAAATACCTGCAAGGAAGTAGTGGCAACCAGAATTTGTGTGGGTGTGCTGTTCACCCTTTTAGTGCATTTGGTGTGGATCTACCGCTTGTACAGGTATGTGATTCAGACTGCACACAGAACAGAGCTTTTTAAATCTATCTTTAGCTACATCAGTTACAGAAAGAGAGAGACTACATTAATGGAGAAAGCAAGCCAATCCAGTTGACCATAATTGCCACTTAGAACCAGTTTTTAGYTCCAAGCCCATTATATTAGGTTTTCCAAGAGGTAACCAAAATACAGGATTTAATGGGTCTCTCCAGGCTAACTCTGTTCCTTCAAACTTTTGAAATTTTTGTTCCTAAAATCAATGGGAACAGCGAGCCAACACGTCTAGCATGAACTTAGGCTGAAATGTTTATCCAGACAACAGGCTTACTGGAGAAAAATAGTGGGTAAAACTCRTAGTTGTAAATGCAAATAAGTAAAATTATTCACAGGACCTGAAAAGCAGGCAGGGAGATTTCAAAGACACAGCAGAGAGGTAAGTGCTGAAATCCCTGGCAAGGRGAACAGAAAGAGAATGAAATAAACAAAGAAAATCAGTGCCCATTATTGCCTTTGAAAATGCTCTCCAGGGAGAGCATAGTAATATGCACATACCAAATCACCTTAAACAAAAGCCACCTTCAGTCAATTTTAAACCTTTTCCTTATTAAAATCCTATTGATTGATCATTCTTCATCTAAATGTCTGACAAGCCAATTTCCATTTTCAGGGAGGGAAAAGCTGGTCTTCTTTTCCAGGCCATAAATCACTCAAACATTCTGTTATCAATTCTCAAATTAGTTAAGTAATACAAATTAATAAGAAAATTAAAGAAGGACAATTTCTCTAGTGAGTTGTGTCATTGGTATAGTTTTTCTTAACTTAACCAATACATTTAGTGGTTTCCAGAAATGCACAGACTCAGCAGTGTGGTGACAAACATAATACAGGTGGAAATAGCTTTTAATAATTTGTTAACTTCTTAAGAGTCCTAATTTWGCTGGCCAAAAGTACAGCTCTGTGTTTTGTGCTGGCTTCAACAGATCAATAACCAAGAGGAGTATAACTTCAGTAAACAGATTAAYGTATCTCACACCATTTGGACACAGGACAAGATGAAGTGAGATTTAAACCATTCTAAATTCACAATGAAGGTTCAATGGTGATTTGCTAACTAGCTAAGCCCAAGATAGAACCCCATCATATCATTAATAATAATATTTTGCAGAATCTTARGTTATAATTAAAGTTACAGCACTAAAGATAGTATCTCAAAACAAATCCTTCACTCTCTAATATTATCTAAAACTTCATAAGTGTGTTCCACCTGTCAWACTTCCATTACATGGTGGTTGCTTTATCTGGGATGTGGAAGGCAAATCTGTTCCTACTGATCCATCTTACTCTTGAAAATTAKAGGTCACTCACCAAAGTCAACTCTGGAGCAAAACTATAATGCAAGAAGTAAATCTAAACAAGGAAGCCCACAAAGTTAACAAATTCTAAGTGCATATTAATGAAAGCMGTTTATCATTTCAAACCACACCAGTTGCAAAATGCTGAGCTGTGTTAACAAAACCTCCCATTCCCCTGTGCTGCCTTTTCTTCCTCCTCTGCTGCTGAGCACCATCCTCTCCCACATTTCATTGCACCAATATTTCCATGGCAAAAGGAAACAAAGTAGCCAAACCTGTACACCAATTTAGTTGATATCACAACCACAAACAATTGAATTTTCTGCATAAACATCAAGATGCATTTAATACATTCTGTGTGCTGCTGGAAAATGTTCTCTAAACTATCAGCATTAGCATTAAAACTCATTAGAGGGATCAAACCAGCTTAAGGTGATGAGACATTTTCAGGACAGGAAAAACATGCATAAGATTGGAACCACTGTTCTTCCAAATGATGACAAAAGACAATACTGTCAGTTTTCTCCAATCACTATTACATTTGTGTATCTGAAAATAGGATTAAAAGCTTTCCAATCAACTGTTGGTGGGAGCTCTTGTACTTACACAAGGTTTTTCTGTGAGACTCAAAACTTGGTCTAAATAACTGACATATAGTTGCATCTATACACTCTACAGAASATGTGACAGCTTCATTTGATATACTGCTCACTGAAGGAAGAAATGGTGTGAAAGYGACTCTCAGTGACTGAACTATTGCTGAAATACTATAGAAACAACAAAGCAACTGTTTCTAGATCAACACCTAGTTACCACCCAGTTAGATGAGTGGAACATGATTTCCCTGAAACAAGAAAATTTAATTTACACAGATGAAGTGGGGTGGAGAGCATTAAAAATTTGAAGCATGACTTTGAAACCACAATGGCACTATTTGAATCATACTGAGGTCAGGTAAAACCATCTGGGTTCCGGTAAATAGATGGACATGATTTACCAGTGCAAAAAAAAAAATATACATCATGTCTAAAGCAAAAGTCAAACTTCACATAAAAATGTGTTTCCTAGATGTATCAATAGGATAAAAAGTGAGTTCTGTTTCTCTCATATCAATATTTAAATACACATATTAAAATTATTAYGCTAACTATATATATTAACACAATTTATATCAGCTTAACTTCTCTTAGCCCCCATWTACAGATACAGCACACAACTTCAGTTGTCTGGCTGATATATTGGTGCCTAACTAGAAGGTAACTTTTCTAAAACATCCCACACARTGAAAGAAAAATAGCAATTCCTGCAATATGTTGCTAAAATATTCTCACCACCAGGCCCACCTCCATTCACTGCCTGCAGACACTTCTACATATGCTCCAATAWTAATGTCTCCATCACAAAGATTGACTCTGATGTATTTTAAATCCTTCAATGTTTAAAAAAAACCTATTTTTAGTATATTACTATTTAGTATTTTTCTTTATGAACTACAAAATCAAATAATTCAGATGTTCACATGAAGAAATATGAAGAATATAAAAAATATATTCCTCTTCCTCCAAAAGCTTTTAGAAAACCATTATAAGCAAGCTGCTTTGGAAATCTTGGAGGAAAACTGAATGTTAAATTCCAAGATCGTTTTAGTCCTTTCTTCTTTCTACAGAAATACAGGCAATACCATATGCAGAAGTTTGCCCAAATCTGATTATTGTACAAGGTCTTATCTAAAGGAGTTGAAATATCWTAGGGTCTTTGAATACATCTTCAATACTGAAACCCACTGAATAGCAGGACACATTGCACCTCTCTTAGGCTAAAGGAGGATACAATTCAGTRAATTCATCTCCTGTAAAGCTACAGGGTTGCCATAGCAAAATAATATACAGGATTCAGGAAATAACTTCATTATGTAAAACACTTCAAACATACATATGCCTACAACAAAACCCCCTCTCTGTCAATAGCTGGCTGACTGGCAGTCAACAAAACACTTACTTGATTTCCAACCTTGTGAAACCAGACTTTTAATATAAAACTTCACTATATTGAGTTATTTGACTACAGTGATCTCTGAGAAAAAAAATCTTGATTTGCAGACAGACAGTTTGACAGGGCTTCTTCTAAGTTCCCAAGAATAAATTTTCATATCTGAAGGGACTGGTGAAGTACAGTAAAGGTTCCCTGCTTCTGTTAAGAGTTGAGGCTTCTGACTTAATCTCCTGAGTTTTCTAGGTGCATACACAGTTTTGAGACACAAAAGAATCGCATGTCTCGACTATTTGGTGGGAAGGAGAAAAATAAATCTTCCAAACTCTCTTACATGCCAGGACAGAACATCTTCTTTCCACCAAACATTTAGAAAGTTTCAAGGAGATCACCKATTACAGAGAGATTTTCACAGTAATATCTTTGTAAGAAACTCTACAGAAATAAAAATAATTGAAATATTGATAGGGGATGTCATTTTCCTTACATTCACATGTTTGGTACATAATTCAGGAATCCACTCTCATTGTTTTCCCATTTGAAAAAGGTAAAATTGTAGTAATTCCCTTTCTCTTCTGTGTTTCATATTCTGTTTCACATTCCCATGCTTATRCTAATTTATAATTTCAAGTAGTGATCTGCACATGATATCATAATGAAACAATCAAAAATGAGTTTCTTTCRCTTTGTATAATGGAATACAAAAGACTGTATTCATTTGATTTCAGAATGGATCATTAGCCGCTGTATTCTTAAACCATTTAACAGAAATAATTTGAAATCAAGCAATAAATAAACCTAATGCATACCTCTAAGCAGAAAGTAATTAAAATAGATAGTAAACATTTGCTTTACTGTTTGTTTTTCCCCCTAAATTATGATTTTTGCAACAGTTCTTTAAAAGGCTTTCATTTAAACTGCATTGCAAAAATGAGATCATATTCATTGCATGCTCTTCATTAACTCAACTGATGGTGYTTTAATTCCTACAACATACTAAGTCTGATGTTCGTTTTGCAATTTGACAAAGCTAGTGTGTGCTGAGAATAATTAGTTTCACTATGGCAGAATAAATTATTTCTTTGCAAAGCTCACTTGCCACTTTTTAACAAAGATTACTGGAAAACTTTGAAGGTATTTCTTGTCTTACACAGCAGCAACTCTTTCATTATTAATTAACTTTTCTGTACCCTGATTCTCCCTAATGAACGAATAATCCATGTTCTGTCCAAGGTTAAATATTAAGAACTAAAAGATGAGATATGACACTTAGCACAAGTGTTATATCTGATCTACTGAAACACATTGGATTATAAACAGCAAATGCAATTTGAAAGACTAAAGGTTAACCAGAAAGATGAGTGCAAAGAATTTAATTACAATTTACTAATTCATTACAATTTCATAACAGATTATTAAACCATGATGGGATATTGCCTAAGACTTGCCATAGAAAGCCAAACATTGCACCCGTAGTTTAGTGAACGTATTATGTTAACATGTGTAGGTTCATAAATGAAGCTGAACACTTACAATATTCAATGAAATTGTTCGACTCAATCTATCTTCAGAATCATAGCATGGTGTCCATGATGTGACATCTGGAACGTGCTTTATGTTATGAACATCAGTACAGGCCGTGGATCAGGGACAGAATAACACCTAAAAGTCTGTAAAGGTGCAATCTGATGCCACTGTGGGCTGATTTCACCGGTGCTCTGTGGCAGTCTGGCAAACACACACACACACACACAGACACACACACACACACGCACAAACACAGGTAGAGCTGTGGGGAGCGCTGGTTACACACAGGCCCAGTACCCTGCAGATACAGAGTGCCCAAATTTGGAGAGGTGCAGGCTGTCACCAACCCACTGCCCAAAGCCTGGCMCTGGGACCAGTTAGAGTGAACACTGCTTTCTCTACTGGCCCCAGCTCAGTTGTGCCAAGTCACTGCAGTGCTAAGTGGGGCACGTGTCAGGTAACAATGCTGAGACAAACTCTAACCCTCAGCACCTTGGACAGAGGCTGTGGAGAAGTTCTGTTGATGTCAAACCCTTTTCTGCTTCTATTTCTTCATTTATCAGAGCACATGGACCTTCTTTACAGCGTACACTTTATTCTTACATCAAAAATTTGCAGTTAAAATACATGCATAACTATTAGAACACAGATGAACTGGCATAAGCTTTAGGTGATCCATTTCTTGGCACAGAAACCATCATAGCCTAAGATATGAGACTCTTATCACGCACATCAGTGCGACACTGTAAAAACACTACCCTTAAAACTTCCTAATTATATTTTACAGTAAATATTATCTTTGAGTTGTATTCCTGTTGTTCACAGAGGTTAAATTTTTTTTTTTTGCTCTTTCTCCTTGATACATCAGAAGTCGTACACCCAAAAGAACACAAAACAAATTGGGCAGCTGAATGAAATTAATTAAAATAATAGAATAATAGAATATTCTGAATTGGAAGGGACATACAAGGATCATCAAGTCCAGCTCCTGGCACAATAATTACACCATGAGCACAAGAGCATTGCCCAAAAGCTTCTTGAACTCTGTCAGGCTCGGTGCTGTGGCCA
>NW_026623396.1:1085256-1121588 GCF_030028575.1 Malurus melanocephalus
AACCAGAAGAAGAGCCCAGCAGTGTGGAACAAGATTGCATGGTCTTCCCTTGAACTCTCTTGGATGGCAAAATTTGTCATATTTATCATAAAGACATTGCACTACTTCTCAGAGGAAAAGGAAAAGGAAAAGTTACTATTTAACAATATAAAACAATTGTGATTTTATTGAGCCAGCTTAAATTGCTATTTTTAAAGCCAGTGTAAGCACAATTGAACTTAAACCTCTAATTATCATGTAGATTATACTCAGATGGAACATAGGAGAAATTTTGCTGATGTTCACTGCAAGAAATCAATATAAAACTAAAAGAAATAAAATTATTTCAGAGATGCTCTTAAAAATAGACTTAAAAATTACTATTTGGATCCACCTGCAGGCCATTTTAGAAAGAGTGTAGCTGAAGGGATGAGACAGCAGGGAAACCCATTCAAGCTGATCCAATTTAGATATGCAAATTTTATCTTGTGTGTTTGAAAAGAACATTATGGCACAGGATAATTTGCACCTTGAGTTCCAAGGAATAATATTTCTAATCTAATGAAAACATGCCTCCATTGTTCACGTTCCCACTYTCCTGGTTTGGGCCAATCTACTGTTCTACCCATTTGAAATTACCCATGATTTTTTTTTTTCCATATTTGAAACAATTATCTAACACTATGAAAAACAAAACAAATGCACTAAACTCACAAAACAGAAAAGAAAAAAAAAGGGGGAAATAGAGAGGCCTTCGTTTTTGCAGTTACCTGAAAAAGGCAACAACATTACRAGTGGCTGACTGATGAATGATACAACCTACAACAGCAATGGAGCTAATGTAATTCCCACTCTAGGGATGAAATGCTATGAAACAACTGAATTGTTTAACACAGTGCACTGTTACCTTATTTTTGTCTTTGTTGTTTCAAATAGTGTTGTTTGCTTAGTGGTAAACCTTAAAGCTGCCCATGGTTTGGGACGTTTCAGCAGGAACACCATTTCTAAATCACGACATTAATAGACACATAAATTCATACTGGTGAAAATTCATTTCTAGTGAACTAGAGTACCAGAAGTGTAGCTTGTACCTAAGCAATATATCATTATCACACAATTCTATAATTTTAAACCCAAAAGGAAATATATCACTCAATTAATAAAAATTAAAGTGCAAATTAAAATTTTGAAATCATTGAAAAAACCTTGAGTTTGGTGAAATTCACATTTTGGATGTGCCTTTAATTTAAAAGGGGAACAATGCCATTTCAATACATTAAGAAACGTATTTTGAAGTAAATTGAACATCTTTGTGGAACCCTTGCCACTTCAAACAGGTGCAAGACTTATCTGTCCCTCACTGCCATCCACTCTGTTCACAGTGGTAATAGAACAACTAACACTAAATTGTACTGAAGGTAACAGTTACAAATCCTTTAACTTGTATTAACCCAACTACACCTGACAGTCTGTTAATAAAGGTTAAAAACCACCGTCTTTAGAAAGAAATTGTTTCCAGATGTTCATTACATGTAGCTGGTCAGAGTGACAGATTATTAAAAACATAGCTCTCCAACTACAAATCCCAAATAGGACAGATTGRTAAGCAACAGAAGTCTGGAAACTTAAATTTCCAGGAGTGTGTCTGCCTCCATTGACTCTTATTTAGTAAAGATCAAAATAACTTTGTCATATTAAAACTTCATAGTTTTATTGTAGTATTGTAATATAACTACAGGTTGTATAAACAAAATGCAATTAGAAGAAGGACCAGAACATAAAAGGTTAATCTGCTGAAAATGAGCTCAATTGAGGACTCCTCCTCTGCTCTCCATCCAAAACAATTACTGGAATAGCCCCTGATAGTAGGAGCTGGCACAGACTGTGAATCAGGAAATCAGCACAGGAAAAGTGCAGGACCYGTGCTTGTGCTATCCAAAACAGCACAAGAGCCACACAAATAATTGTGCAACAGTAAGTTTTAACCAGCCCATTAAATGCTGCAAAAGAATGAGTTTTGAAGGTGCTGTACTGCCAGTGCTTGTAGGGCAGTGAATGAGCTGAAAGAAGACCAAGCAGCAGGCAAGATGGGGGCTGTGGTACAAGTGTGGGAGGGAGCGTGGGAATGGATCAGGAAACCTTCCACTCTCCATCAGATGACACAGCTAAAAACGCAGTGTGTTAGAGAGGCTGGACCTTGTCTTCAGAGGAGATACTGCTCTATCACAAAGTTTTATACTACTGGTACCTTCATGAAATATCTTCATTTTGTGCCTGATTCCAAATTGCTACCTTAACCATAGTGAAAGTCTGATAAATACGTAAGGAAAATTGAGAAAATTAAGGTATTTCAAAATTTATGAAGTCATTCAGAAATTTGCACACTTTGAAAGGACACAGAGAAGCTAAGTTGTAAGAGCATTTATATGGGTTAAAGAATTCACTTGACATCCCTTTGAGTCAAAAGCACTTAGCCACATGGTTGAAAGGAGAACCACCGTCATCATTCCAGCATCCCTCAGCGGCAGTCTCCCTCACCTCTGCCCATGAGATTGCTTTCAGCTGGGACTTCTGTGGCTGTRATGAAGGATTTTGAACATAGAAAATGCTTTAGCTAAATTAATAACTTCAGAAATAAAAAAGCAGARGTGYTCTSTTGTGCATRTTAGRCTYTATAAAAGAAGGCAAAAGTTTCCAGACATTTCAGTCAGCACTAGGATTCAGAAACTATCAAAACAACACAACATATTTATACAACCAATGAGTTATATTAGAAAAACATGTATCTTACTACATGTCATAATTTTCATTTCTTCTATTTAGACACCTCCTTGCTATAAATTTGTTTATACAATAGGTTAATTCTGTATAGTAATCATGCTCCCCAAAATCCTATTACAATTAACACTTCCCTACTTCAAATATCGGCCTCCCTTTCCTGTTAAATGTGCTTTCCAAGAAGATTGGAACATGAATTTCCTCTATATGTTTGTCATGGGGCAAGGAAAGAGTAAGACTCRAGATTTAAAAACAAATCCTTTGACAGAAAACAAACTCCTCAATTGAATTAATACATTACTTAATTTTTATTACATCAGCCTACATAAGTAGCAAAACACCAAACCACAATTCAGGGGGAGGAAAAAAACACTCTGGGAAAAAACAAGTGAGGAAAAATATCATCTGTAAAACCAGATTTCACAGATCCACTTATATGTCAGTTTGTGGCAAAAATAAGGAAAAGAGATGTAGAAGCAGACAGATTTTCATGAATTTTAACTGTATTTTGTGTTTCAACATACATCATAAATAAAAAAGGAAATTCAGCACATCCAAAGTGTTTCTAGCCAAAGCTTTAATTCATTTCGATCATCTCTCCTGTCATTTAAAAATTATCATTCTAAGAATACATCTTGAAATCTTACCTTGAACTCCAAGGAGTGACTTATGCCTAGTTGAAAGACAAGAATTTTAATTAGATAAGTCAAAACTCTTTTTATAGCTACTACTTTGGCATTTTACATGGGTCTTAATCCAGAATAGCTGTTCACCAATTCACAATAGCTGCTCACCACTGCCTTTCAAATCTACCAGATTATCCAGGCATAAGAACACTTGCAGTCCAGTAAATATTTGCAGAATAGCCTCTGTTTTGGTGATTAACAATCCATAAAGAGATTTTAAGCAAAGCTGWCAGTTTAATCTAGCAGGGCTTTGCATCCAGTATGCCAGACTGAGCCAGACAGTTTTAGTRGCAGGGCAATGATGCAGCTACAGCATCTGAACTAAGGCAGTGCATTTTTAAGAACCCAGGGGAGTTACAGCCCCATTTACTCCATCTGTGATACACCATGGGGGAAAGARAAGCAAGGTTTACTATGTACTTATCTACAAAATATGTTGTCAAGCAGTTATTTTCAGTACACTGTTTGGAATGTGTATAAAACATCTGGAATATGATTATTTCAGCACAAATAAGCAATATTTTCACATACTGACATGAAGTGTTTTTATAGTAGCATTCAGTCTTTCCATRTAATTTCTGAGACCCAGTTTTCATAAGAGCTGACAGCACATTTCTTCATCACGAAGCCACAAAGGTTTGCCCCGTTACAAATAAGCAGATGGGCTCTGGCCACACCAAGGTAAGACCTCTGAGACCATCCAGACTGGTGTGCAGGTTGGGTTATTCTTGCACTGCTCCAGCTTCTACCTTTGCTTCCTGCTCACTGTTACAGTAACACAGGGCTGAATATCTGAGCAGTTCTCCTGGCTTTACAAAGCACAATTTCACAACACTTACATATAACCTTACAGTACTCTCCAGGTAAGGACACCTTTTTGCCTTACCTGTGCCAGTGGTGAAGGGTTATAGCACCCTGACAGCAATCCGCCCCCAATGGACAAAACTCAACTCCTAGGGCAATAAAGAACCAAACTTAACATGCACACCACATTTTCTAATGTATAGCAGAGCAAACCTTTTGTTATCTGATGTGACACAACTAGAGAAATGCACAAAACACAACTGTTACCTTTCACAATAATCTTGAAGCTGAAGATGCTCTCCCAACCTTAGCAAAGATGATGAACCCTAAATACTTTCAAGACAAATTTGCCATCAGTTTGGCTGCTGCAGAAAGACAGAATTCTGATTTAAAGAAGTCACAGTAGATGTCAGAATTTGACCTATTTTCTCCAAATTGAGGTGAATATGGTGTGTTTAAGTAGACTGCTTAGATATAATCTAATACCCAGCAAGCTCAAGTAAATATGCACACATAAATCCACAACAGAAAAGCTGTGTTGTACTAAAGTGAASTGATCTACCATCATATCCCAACATTGTCAGTTTGATAAGATTCTAGTATTTCTTTTTACCTAAAATAATAGATCTTCTAAAAAGAAAAAGACAATGAGGAAAAATGGACCAAAATAACCTTCTTTTTGTGGAACACATCATAAGTACATCACATTATTGGTTATTTTTAGATATTTTGACTAAAGAKGCTGGTACTCTTAGCTGACCACTTCCTACTTGTTATCACAACATTTTAAAATTTACTGAGTTTTACAATACACTCTGAGGACTAAAAGAATATTCGATTACTGGCAAGATTAGTCTGAAAACACACAAGATATTATCTTTCAGAAATCTAATTCTCAAAAGATTTACTTTTGGACTTGTAGTTCATAAATGTTCAGCAGCTATAAACTCTGCAAAATCAACAGCTTGCTTGTGCAAACTGTCTTGTGGAAGTTCAGCTAACATCTTCTGTAGTAAAAAAAAAGTACAGGTTGTCCAAAGCTTGACTTTTTTATGCATTTAATTTTAGAACAAAGCACTGGCCTGATTATTCAAATGACCTGGTTATTCAAATATTCAAATTCTAACCATAACACTGATTGTTCTATCATTTAGCTCAAGTTCTTTAGTGACTTCTCATTGAACAGAGATTTGCATCTTTACAATACTCATAAATGATTCCCACAGGCATTCACAACACCACGAACTTCCTTTTGTGATCTCTTTGATAATGCTGCACTCATTTATTAGCTGTACTCTGAGTACAGAGTAAATGACAACTAGAGACATACTTTCACATATTTTCAAAAAATATTTAGAAGACCAGACAGCCCCCATTGCTGCATTCTCAGATTACATGTGTTTACAGCTGTGGGACAAGCTTGCATGGATTTGTGAACCAACACTAAACTTACCTTTAGCTATTTACAGGAATAACCATTTCAAAACAGGACTTAACCCTCTCTTTTCTTTAATTATTTTTGTCKGTRYCTCATTCATAGAMTCCCAGAATRGTTTRGGTTGGAAGTCATCTTGAATATCATCCAGTTCCAATCCCCTTGCCAYGGGCAGAGACACCTTCCTCTAGAGGAGGTTGCACAAAGTCCCATCCAACCTGGTCTCCAGGCATAGGATATCCACCACTTCTCTGGACAACTGATTCAAATCCATTCAAATGTCTCCATTCAAATGTCTCAGCACCATCACAATAAACAATTTCTTTCTAATATCTAATCTAAAGCTACCCTTTTTCAATTTAAAGCCATTGTCCCTCATTCTATCACTACCTGCCCTTGAAAAAAGTCCCTCTCTGGTTTTCTTGCAGGCTTCCTATAGGTACCAAAAGGTATTTTAAGGTCTCCTCAATGCCTTCTCTTCTCCAGGCTGAAAAACCCTAACTCTCAGCCTTTCCTCATAGGAGAGGTGTTCCCGACCTGTGAATATCTTCATGGCCCTCCTCTGGATTCCAACAGATCCACATCCTTATGTTGGGGACTGCACAGATKAATGCAGCAGAAACCATTTGGGGGTTCCAGAAAGGCAGAACTCCTTCCCTCACCCTGCGGCTCATGCTCCCATTGATGCAGCTCAGGATGAGCACACACTGTATGGTTATGTTAAGCTTCTCATCCACAAACATCCCCCAGTCCTTCTCCTCAGGGCTCCTCTCAATCCATTCTCCACCCAGCCTGTATTTGTGCTTGAAATTGTCCTGGCCATGTTGAACTTCAAGATGTTCACATAGGGCTGCCTCTCAAGCCTGCCAAGGTTCCTCTGGTGCCATCCCTTCCCTCCAGTCTTGACCGCCCCACACAGCTCACTGCCATCAGCAAACTTGTCCATCACCAATAAAGTTGCTAAGCAGCATTGGTAGTTGCTCTGAAATGAGACCTCACAGAAAAGACAAATGTGCACCAGTCTGTTGCTGCTCAGTATCTGTGATTTTTAACTATAATGCAGTTTATCTTCACTGAGGACAGCTGAATAAAGACATTGTTTATAAACCCAAGGTTTCTAATCATTCAAACAGCGCATCTCAAGAATGCTGACCACACACACAGAAATGATATCAGTAATGTTTCAGTCTTCAGTCATTTGGAACTRTAGGCAGTTTAAGAAATTCATGTATGAGTAGCTTATACTGTTTTCAGAATACTAATAAAATTTGGTATAAATCCAAATTCACTGTTGTGAAATCTCCCAGTCAAGGTCGATAGAGGTATTTTATGCAATTTTTGTTTGTTATACAAAATGTGAGAGCTCTAAGCTATAAAAGAATGCAAAACCACGACTCTACTGACTGCTTGAAACTCTTATTAACTCATAATTTTAAGTAGYAATATTATGACTTATGACTTATCTATAAAACCCCTAAACACTTCCATTAATAAGTGAGAGTACGTGTAAATTAAAATGGATTCATATAACCCCACCATTCTACCAAGACTTTTTTTTTTAGTTTACAGTGTAAGAAAAATATCAGACTGTTCAAGTATGGCACTATGTTAGCACAATATGTTCCTGTAGAGTTCTCATACTTATCTCTCATTGTTATTTCAACATCTATCATTCCATTATCAAGACTGCTAGGGAGGCACGAAAGTTAATGGAACACGTGGCCTACTCCTGAAAGACAGACTGACACTTCAAATTGCTGATAAAAAGCAAAAGAGGAACATATTATCAGATCATTTATTATAAGAGCTACTGGGGGGAAAAAAACAACACTAAAAAGTAATGCTCTATGCAGATATTTCTTGCTAGTGATAGGATGTCTATTTGTAGTCCTGACTTCTATGATTCTGTCACTGAATAAAAAAATACATGAGCAGCAAGTCAAGAATTAACTGTAACACAGAAGAAAAACAAAATATAGAGATGGGTTCATTATCCAGAAAACAGAAGTACTACAGAATTACATAGTGTTTTAATTAATTTATAGTCCAAGCAAACTATATACTGAAAATGAAAAGTATTTCATTTTATAATGAGCACCCATGGACATGCTTCTGCTCAAGATTCAGCTTYCATACTGCGCACATGATCTTGTTTCATGCAGGGCAAAAAAAAGCTAATGTGAACTACAAAAAGAAGCAAAAATAAGAGAACTCAATGTTTAAATGAAATATACATKTTTATATTCATATACTACACCTTAAAACAAAAAATATTATAAGAGTGGTCTGAGATTAATTACACACTGAATATGTATAACAAATACCTCTAAAGCTATTTTTTTCATCCACCTTGTATTGTGAGAAGATTTATTTATTATTTATTTTTCCTGATTATTTCCCTGAAAATTATATATAAATGCATGTTTCCTATATGTGAGCTCCTCAAAGAGGCAAGTGGGCAGACATGGAAGGACTCTTGCTCGTCCTTCAGTGTGTACCTGCCTTACTTCTAAAACCAGCAAAACAAAACCAAAAAATATTAAGCTTGCAAGAATAATTTAGAGCATGMAAGAATAATTTAAAACATGAAGATGCTAGCCTGGATAATGCAATAAAAATTCAACAGAAGTATCTTCCTTTCTTTGTTTACACTTTCTTGCATCTTTCAGTTAAAAGTTTTGAGTTAAATCCTCACAAAAATATATGCTCCACCTCTGTTGGTKGCTAAACATCTATTCATTTGTAAAGAGAGGTTAAATAGTGGAATAGGTATCAAGGGAGATAATGTCACAACATTTTGGCATGCAAATCTAGCCCCAAATCCTGCTCTGTGCATAGATGTGCGTTACCAGCACGTACACCAAGCAAAGCTTTAGGACTCGGCACTCCTGCAGAATCTGCAATAAACGCTCGGCCTCGTAAATTCTGCCAGAAACTGTATAAAACCAGGAACAGACTAACTAAGAAATCACATCAAGCGACAGCATTTGAGCACTTTTAATTACCAAAAAAGATACTTCCCTCCCTTCCCCCATTACTGTTCTGAATACAAATGTGAGCTGATTCATTAATAAGAARTGCTATCAATGCTCTTTAGCTTTCAGAACAGAATTTCCATGGAATTTCCATCAATCAGAAGGATACATACCACAAAACGGCACCTAAGAAGGTTACTTTACTCTCTGACAAAACRCTAAACGTATCTAAAATGTTAAATCAATTATTAGATCTCACACATCGAAGTAGCTCAAGGTGTTACAATGAATAGTTCAAAGCCACAGAAGAAACCCAAGTGGCCAATATCTTCCTGATCACTTGGGGCTCACATTCTGTTATTTTATTCAACAAAAGAGTAGAAATCAACAGAAATTATTAATCTTGCATTCAAAAGTTCTCGGTTTCACCTCCTACCTTGGACATCTTAAAGCTACCACAGCCTGTCCATGGATGTTATGTCTTGTACTTTTAATGAACAAATATTCTTTCAACTGCTTCMGTCCTAAATTTTGAATTTTATGGACAGTTACACTCTGCACAAAGTTAGAAAGGATGCAGATGCTTCAATACTTCAATATAATTATAAAGAAGAAAAAATCCCTTTCCKTGTTTCATGACTAACCAGGAAGGCCATTGTAAGACTTTCCTCCAGGCATTTTAACAATTTCTCTTAAATTYGAAATGTATTGATTAAAAACTTTAGGTGATACAGAAGCCTACTAACCAGCTGATGCAAAACAGAGTCCTCCTGGCAGCTACTAACATCCCAGTCACCAAAGCTCTATTATTTTACTATATTGCATACTCATGGTTTTAACACCAACCCATACAAAAGACCTCAGTATTCTCATAGAAAAGTATAAACTCATTAAATTTCAATACCCAAGTTATACTAAAAATGAAAARCAACAAAAGGCTTTTAGAAGTTAACTACTTTATCAAACAACTTTAACAAAGGTGAAAAGAACAATGTCTAGTATAATCTGAGTGATGTTGGAAGTTACTTAAAAATACTTGCACTTCCTGTAAAATTATTTCGTTGAAGTATAGAACTAAGCCTCAACATCTGCGTGGAAAGTTACATGAACAAATACAAAAAAGAAAGTTGGTAAAATACTTTAATTGTAAACRGGAGAAAGTTGAGGAAGATGGGTCAGAACTACTTATCAGAACTGATGTCCCCTCACTTCAAAATACCAGTTATAAGCTTAGTGCAATTTATTGGGACTAGGGTCTCTTCTCGAGCCAATATTAATTGCATCCAGGATACACAATTGCTAGAGAAATCTGCTCAGCTTTTGYTTGAAAGAACTCTTTCTTCACATATCTGTTCAATCACATCTGCACAAAATGTTCTGAAACAAAAGTTACATAATATAGTCTGACCTGCAATCTGAGAGTTCAAAGATAAAGAGCATTTTTCAGCATAAATCAGTCAACCATACAATGCATTTGATTTTTTTTCTCTATTAATCAAGTGAATGAACTTTCATACTGCTATGTTGGAAAGAATGAGTATCATTTTCTCACAACTATTTCAGAAAGTGCATGCATTTTTGATGAAAATGTGCAATACTGCACTGTCTATGGAGCTCCTGAATACACCTCTTGAATAGGATTCATCAGTGCCCATTGTTGTTATCTACATTTAAGCTATATTTCATTACAGTCAATAAAGACCTAGTCAATAAGATACAATTTATCTTGCCTGGAAGTATATTTCTAAAACCAGTCAGATGAATCCTGCCCTAAAATATCAAAACACACTTTGAATACAGAAGAGATGCCATGTTACAAACTCAATTACAGACATCTAAATTAGATTAAATCCGTGTTATCTACCTTCCAGATWTGGAGTATGTTCCTGCCTTCTGTAACAATAAAAAAATCCTATTTACATGGTAATTATAGTTCTTTAACACTTCCATTCATAAACCACTGTATTCCCTGTTCTCATGCTTTTCATAAATTTGCCTTCAAGCCAATCACTGTTTTAGACTGAGAAACATCTACAAAATTTGGACCGTAAACATGTAATAGTTTCCAGGTCATCTTGAACCTTTCTTGTGCCTCCAGTGTGACACACAACCGCAGAGATCTGTCCAGGCAGAGGAGAGAACAGCTTGTGCAATCTGCCAACAACAGTAAGTGCAGAACAACAAGGCTGCCCCAGCCAAGCAAAAATGCTCCAAAGCCAGGCTGGAATGGGGATTTGGGAGTTTAAGGCTGGGCTACATTTGTGTGTATCAGCATCGAGCAAAGCAATGATTTTTTTAATATTTACTGAAGTCATTATCGCCATACCTAAACTTCCCCCATTTGATCATAAACAAAGTGCTCAACACAAGATATTTGTCAATGACAGACCTTTCCTTACCACCAAGAACTGGCCTGTAACTTTTATACAACCCTCCCCTCCCAAAACAAACCCCATCAACTATTTACAAAGGAAACAATTTAAAATCATTAAAATCATTATTATTTAAATAATTAAAAAATCAAACTCTCCACCAAAAGAAGAGATTTATGAAATCAAAATTATCGAATTACAGAATCTCAACTCAGCCTTGGAATTATTGAATCCCAACCTAGTTTATCTGTGTCCACAACACAGATGGACTATAACAGGGTACTTGTACACCTCAAACCACATCTGTGACTGCCTGCAAAATGTGTTGCCTCAGATGTTCCTAGGATTTACTGGACCAGATTTTGTTTGATTATTACCAAACCTTAAACTTCCCCAAGTATTTCCATAACACTACATGTAATTCTTTCCAGTTTTCAAAATCACATTTATTTTAAAAGAATATTTTTAGCACCCAATATTTATTCCTCATCTGAAGGAATTTATGCATCTTATACCGAGTAATACTGAAGACTGCTATCAATGAAATAAACAGGGGTTTTTGCAKTTTCCTCAAGCAATATTTCTGTGATATTTTTCTACATCTTCTCCTGCTCTTCTGCACGCTTTTAAACTAWCAACATCAATCACTGAGAACACTTCTAGTATTGATTTCTCAGATTAAAACAAGTCTTTTAGTCTTTCTACTAAATGCTGACTTTTATTCTTTCCTGCACTATTTCACAGCCAGAGACTGAACTAATATTTTTCAAACTGGTTGCTCTTGAGGAGTTACTTTTTCTTCTCTGACTCCCTAAGCCCTCTCTAGAATCACTGCTTTCATCAGTCAAGGAGGAGCTCTCTGAAAACAAGGCCTGTATGCCATGTTTCTGGAGGCATCATTTTGATTAGACTAAATCATACTTTACCCACATAAATCCATATTACCAACCAGTCCAGATTATTCTGCCACCCTAAAAAGCAAGCTATCAACTGCAAATTTCATGGACACTGATTTTAAACATTAAAGTCAGGCTATTATGTAAAATATMAAAAATCACTGTTTCCTTAAAGAGGGCTGTTCAACAGAAACAACACAATTCTACAAGGATCCCAGTTACTTTTTTTTTGCACTGGAATCAGTAACAAATTTTTCAATTCTATTGATCATATTCCTTCCTATTTTTTTTCATTTCCCACTTCTAGATAGATACTAAACTTCTATTTAGAATTCCACCAGGCACTTCTTCACATACCTTATCAGAGCCTGGCTGTTTAGTACACTCATCTTTATCAGATAACCTAAAAGTACCTTAGAGGGTATATACAATATATATAAAATATGCTATAGAACACATACAATTGAGGTTTAACTAGGCCAAATGTAAGGTGCTACATGTGCATGGGGGCAACCCCCAGTATCAATGCAGGCTGGGAGATGAGCAGGTTGAGACCAKCCCTGACAAGGACTTTGGGGTGCTGATGGATGGATGGTCACGCTGGACATGACCCAACCATGTGCACTGSCAGCCCAGAGAGCCAAACGTGTCCTGGGTTGCATCCAAAGCAGTGTGGGCAGCAGGGGAGGGAGGGGATTCTGCCCCTCTGCTCTGCTCTGCTCTGCTCTGGTGAGACCCCACCTGGAACACTGCATCCAGCTCTGGGTCCCAGCACCCTGCTGGAGTGTGCACAGAAGAAGCACAAAAGATGATCAGAGGGATGGAGCACCTCTTCTAAGAGGAAAGGCTGAGGGAACTGGGGCTGTTCAGCCTGAAAAAGACAAAGCTTTGAGGTGGCTTAATTGCAGACTCCCAGTACCTGAAGGGAGCCTACAGGGAACTTGGAGAGAGACAATTACACAAGCAAAAAATGAAAGGACAAGGGGGAATTGTTTCAAACTGAAAGTAAGTTTACATTAGATATTAGGAAAAGAATTCTTTACTGTGAGGGTGGTGAGACACTTGAACAAAGTTGTGGATGCCCCATCYCTGGAAGTGTTCAAGGCCAGGTTGGATGGGACTCTGAGCAACTTGTCCAAGTGAAAGGTGTCCCTGGCCATGGCATGGGGGTTTGAAAGAGATGATCTTTAAGGTCYCTTCCAACCCAAGCCATTCTATGATTCTATGAAAATACAGGATTAAAGGCAATGTACAAAGGAAGCATCAGTCAATATATTTCAAGGGAAAATAGTCCTATCAAGCACATCTTAAAAATCCTTCTTACTGTTATAAGCATTCAACTGTTATCCTGTAAAATTATTGGCTTTTTTACATGTGTTCAATTGCCATTATGAGGGAACACATTAAAAACATTGAGGATACTTCAGCTCTGGGGAGGGAGGAGGGGAAAGACACCATATTCTGAGTTAATCTGAAAACTGATAGAGTCGAAATTGCTTTACGTTTTGGAGCGTTCGCAGTCAATCCTGTGGAGAAGCATGCAGATTTCAGAGATGAGGTAGGAACACAAAAAGAATTATAAAACCTCAAACCCTCAGTATGGTAGACTCAAACCGACAATAATCTTGTGCAATTTTTGCCCAGTAGGATTCGTAAGGGTCTTAGGRAAGACTACAAAGAGCCAGCCAGCAGAGAAGCAGGTCCTGCTAGGAGCCCACAGTGCTCCATGCACAGTGGTGGCATCAGCTGTGTGCCACAGACCACAGGGGAGCCCTGTCCCTTGCTGCGGCTGGGGACAACTGCGAGCCCCAGGCCCACAGTAACCCCCACGTCCACACTGTCAAAGAGCAACTCAGCTCTGTAAAGGCCTAAAGAGGAAAAATTAATAATATAAAAGAACAAGAGGAAAAAAGATTTCCACTGCTGGAACATTTCAACTGAAATATCTAACACTATGCATGACTAAAAATGGTCACAATTTAACACACATTAAATATCTACACATTAAACAAAAGTGTCTCTACCAATCAGCTTTTTGACATTCATAAAACATCACATAACTTTAACATAAGCACAGTRTAACATGGATTTAAGTATGTCCAACTGAAACAATACCAGACAAGATGCAAATGCAGTCCATCACTCTGGATTAACAACAGCACACGTGTCATTGTGAATCACTGCTGTTAGACTCTCATCTAGCAGATTCTAAAAGACCGTATCTTACAGTCTTATAAGAGACAAGATTTTCGACATCAGAAATAATRTTTGTATAACAGATTTTCAAAGCAGCTTTATTTCAACTCAAAAAGAAGCCCTCAGCCAAACTCCTCAGCCAAACAAGAGAAATGCTGAAAAAAAATAAGTAAACACACAAACCTGGCAAAATTATCAAGTGGAGACAATGAACCACAGCTTTTAATATCAATGTAACATCTTAACTAGTAACTCCATTGGAATGGAGGAGTCAGATCAATAAACAAGCTTAGGTAAGCAGAAAATACTTCCAAAATGAAAAATCTGAGGAAAGACTTTCTTTAAATGAAATGGAGACTTACCTTCTGTATTCGTGAAGGAGAACATACAAAAGCAACATTAAATTTCTCACGATATGTGAGTAAAGCACATGAAACAAAAGAGTGAGAAATGCATCAGCACTAAAATCTAATGATTGCACCCCCTTACCAACCACACCCTCGAAGAGAAAAACCCTAATCCTGCTTTTCCTACAAAACAAAATAAAATTAGAGACTCCATAAAAATAAAATTATGTCTTTTCCATAATGCATATCAAACAGTTTTCAATTAAAATACAATCCTTAAATATATAGTTAATGAGAGTAATGCCTGTGCTTGATAATAACAATTTCCATTGAYAAACCATAGTTCAGTTGATTATTACTAATTTAATCTAACTGTTCTACAATCACACCAAATCTAGCTACTCTACAACCACATTTAGGGTGATTCTTGTGGTCACAATTTTGAGTTTGTTCTGTCTGGGTTCARTTTATGGAGTAGGCAATAAGAAGTTAGTTCAAACAAACAAAAAACACAACATCCACAATTTAACAAATAAATGTCTGCAATGAATTTCCCAAATATTACTATTGTAATACTTTTTCAAGATAGAAGAGTTTGAAGTTTAGCAAGCTGAGAATATATATATTGGCAGCAGCAATATACCTCTTGATCTATGCAAAACAAGAAATGAGCACTCAGAATTCTAATAAAGGTTTAAGAATCACAAATCATGGAACTCCTAGCAGTGGCAGTGGTTGCAGAACACCAATCAACAATTTCATTACATACACCAATTCCACTCCACCCTCCGTATGAGACTCATTGCACAGGTGCAATCCTGCCAACAGGAGCAGCATCGCTGCAGCAGCCCAGCACAGACCTTGCTGGCACGTGCTTTTGTCACTGCAAGGCAGACCTGGAGCAACTTCCCGTGTTCCCAACACTGCCTCCATAAACCAACATGATGGTCGGCAGTGGAAATAAATTTGCAGACTAGAATATTAGCCAAGGAATTAGAAAAGAAAAACTTTGACAGGAGAGTGGTTTGAGGACAGGAAGGAGGGGAAAAACTGTGGGTGATACTGATATTGTTAGTTCAGGACTGAAGCAAAATGGATCCTACCTAAAGCAAAAAGACCAAGTTTCATATGCTATGAGAGCACCAGTTCCAAGGCTTCTAGTACCATAATTGAGCACTTCATAATAGAATCAGGGATTAAACTGAGGCTGAAGTAATTTTTATGACCATGGAATCCAACCGTTTTCCTGGCACTGCCAAGTTCACCACTAAACCATGTCCCCAAGGGCCATAACTGCACACCTTTCGAACAGCTTCAGGGGTGCTGACCAATCTACTTCCCTGGTCAGTCTGTTCCAAAGCTTGACAASCCTTTCCATTAAGAATATTTTTCCTAATATCCAATCTAAACCTCCCCTGGCTCAATTTGAGGCCACACTATATATTTTGCCCAAACTTTTATTTAATTCATTCAAAACTGGTTGTGATTCCATATACAACCATTTTAATAGCAAAGTCAGTTTATGCTTTGCTCTTTAACTGTAGAAAATCTCCTTTCAAATGTACACTGAATTCTATATATTTATAACTTTATCACTATGGTTACACTGCAAATTACACTTGGCTTTTTACACTTTGCTACTAAAGGAAAAAATTCTAGTGAGCAAGCCAAATACTATGTCTTTGGAAATATTTGTGAAGTCCGGTGTATTGGAAGCTGTCTCAAAATATTGCACAGCAGTTTTAAAAAGACAAAGTCTAGTTTCAAAATGTTGTAGTTTTGAAATAAGTCTTCAATTATCTAATCACAGATTTCTGAACATGTTAAACATCTTTTCTTACCCCTGCTAAACTACACAATGCTGTTTGTCCTTGGAGCCTGTCCTCAGTTACATTCAGTTGCACAAAAATGTGCAGAGCAATGTTGAACATAATCTGAAGACAAAGCATTTTTTCTGAAAACTGTTTTTCCACAATGGTCTTCCTGATAATGCAGCTGCTAGCCAGGATTTCAATAYATTGTTTTTTAACTATATCGGGAAGCTGGCTTAATAATGGGAAGAAATGTCAAATTACTCTGCTCAAGTAAAATGAACAAAAAGAATTTWGATTCTGCAGAACTAAGGAAGGAACTTTTCCTTTTTCTACATTCAATTTCAGAAAAAAAAAGAACTATTTGAGAAGCGATATGCAATGCCTTTTCAACCTCAGGAGACAATTCCACAGTTTAAAATATCATATGGTATGGCTCGAATATATTTTACACTTAGTGAGTATCCATTACATAACTTTCCTCCACTGCTTTTAATTACCCCATTAAGCAAGTTGGTATTTGCATTTGCACTTACAGCAGCTGCGCAAGAGCTGCAGGGCACGAGAATATAAAACCAAGAGGAAAAATTAATAAAACATTATCTTTTCCATTTAGCAAGTTCACTCTCTTTTTTTTAATGGAAACATTTGTATTAGTAGACTACTTCAGCACTGTAAGATAATAAATCACATAAACCTTGTATTATCCAAGCCAACTGAACTGCCAGACAGAAGTATCATCACTCACTAACGGCACAACTTGCCCTTAAGCTTTTCTCATTTTACGGTATTTCCAAGGAGTCACTTTGTATCTGGAAATGTTATTCAAAACATAAAAAGTGGTGCAAATGTAATGCAAGGGAAATCTTTCTTGTTCTAAAGCCTTTACATAGAAAATAATTTAGAAATTTATTTTRCTGTGTTGCACATCTTTACTAATCCAGATACATCTTTGAGTAAACAGAGATTAAGATTTCAATTAATTAAAAAATCTGCAAGTCATCCCACATTATCAGAAACAACTTCCAAGTTTCAAGACTATTCTTTTAAGCTAGCCCACATCATTTACAATATATTCATTACATATTACAATAATTATTATTACATAATAATGTAATAATATATGACAAAACAATCATCAATAACTGTGCTAATCATTACATCCACATATTCTTGAAACATTATGCATCTAATAAACAGCAAGAAACAGAGCAATGAGAAGTATCAATTTAGTCATTAAGAGCCATTGTTCTTGAAAAGTCACTTGCAGATTGCTGGTTGTTGCTTTACTATGCACTTCCAGATTGCTGGTTGTTGCTTTACTATGCACTTCCAGATTGCTGGTTGTTGCTTTACTTCCAGGCACATGGAAGCTTTTTTTCCCCAGAAAAGAGGGGATGATGCTTCTACCATGCATTAGAAGACTGACACCCTGTATATGGATCAAGGAGGCAAAGTAGTGGTTTTGATTTTGCCCATRTCCTTCATTTTTGACGTCTTGATTTTGTAGCTGCTACAAAATACCCTATTTCTATAAGAGTATTATCCATGAGAATCACACTRCAATACTCCTTTGCATCCAGCAGGAATGACCCTATATCAGGCTTTCTGCTGCCCCCAGACTTTCCTCTTAGTGAAAATTACCCAATTTGAGWTCTTTTCCAACCATCTCTATTTTTCACTTCAGAGCAAAGCTAAGGTACCTTTTACTAACAAATAGGAAAGACATGATTTTAGAAGCATCAGAAGCATATTACATCATGGGCTAAGGGTCCATASCTGTTCTGGTGCCAAAATTTAGATATTGACACAAATTTGAGTGTACTTAGCATCCTAGAAAATTGCTTCTTACACAAAGCAGGTGTGCATATAGGGAAAAATTTATTCAGGGGTGCAAGAGTAGCATAAGATTAGCACACATATTACAGCAGCTGTATATCTTTAATAATGTAGTTTTCTCRATGAGCTTTTTATGTCAATACCAGGACAGGCCTAAGACACATTGGTTAAAGTGTTACAAACACTGCCCTAAATCTAACTCTACTGGTATACCATTTTCATGACCTTTTTAATTGCATTGTTCATGAAGAATTGTAAGGGCAAAGGAAACATGACTCAGCCCAAGAAGTGTATTTATGCATCCCCAGACAAAATACAGAGCAAACAATCAGAGGAGCTGTGTATCACACATGCCACACCAATAAGAAATAAACTAAATTATCATGCAACTTTTTTTTACAAGCTTTAATCTGACTCTCCATTTCAGTTAAAGAACTGATTTAGCAATATCAAGACTTCGGGCACAGCTGCCAATTCCTCCCAGYTGGATGCAAAATATTTCTTCCTTTCTTTCTGAAAAATTAAACATCTAATTCCCCTGAAGAGTCTCATGCCAGTGGTTAATTAGGGACCATTTTACAAGAAGAACTAAAAATTGTCAGCAACACAGCAGGCAAATATTGACATTTTTTACAAGCACAGCCATGCCACAGTTTAATTTCTCTTTCCAGAGCTCTTGCAGRCAGGCAGCTGCTGCCCAGACAAGCTGAGAACAAGAACACTTACTGCAAATCCCAGCTTTCAGATACTTATTCAAACTGACAAGAAACATTCCTCCTACATCACTTTCCAACATTTGACAGCCTGGCCATCYATTAAATGCATCTCGCAGCAGAGTCCATGGATCGCTATGTAATTCTTCCTTCCAACTACTGAAAAGTAATGTGATTCACAGGAACCTGGGAGGACTCCCAGAGAACCTGACAGAAAGGGGAAAAGCAGGATGAAAAGCAGGGTGAAGATGGTGAAGACACAGGAGTGATGTGAGAAGGTAACAGATTACACTGATTAATGGGAGGATAGGACATCTTCACCGAGCAGCTGGAGAGSAGGGTTAGCTGCTGGTCAGGAGGCAATCAGATATTTTCAGGGAGAATTGATGCAGCCTATGGCCAAAAGTCATGTCACTCAGATCTGTGCAAATGCAACACCAACTGCCACAGGCTCCCATGGAATAAATAAGAGAAACTGGGAAAAATACAAACATAAAAAATAAATATTTAAAAGGCAAAACCAACATAAATCAACACAGCAATAAAACCCCTAGATGTCCTTTCTTCTCCTTTCCCATACATACTACTAAGTTTAAATAAAATTCTATTTTCACTCTAAACTTGAGATCTCTGTGCCAGCTGTGATTCAGCAATGTCGTCTTCCTGAGACGGAAGATGGAGTTACAACCACTGCAGTGGGTACAGACATACACATCCAATTATAGGAGCAATTACAGAGGATAAAAGAYAGATTAGGTCCTCCCTCCAGAATAYACACCCTGCCAGARGAGCTGAGGCCAGGGAAGAGATGGTGGGGGTTAATTACCAGCTGGAACCCAAATGCTTTCTTTTTGACAGTTCAAAATGTAAATCTGTGTAAATGCCATAATTTCAACAGAGCACTGACACACATACATGCTTTAACAGAAACATCCAGCTATTTCAGTTACTCTCCCACTTTTCTCGTGTGATCTGAAAAAAAACATTTCCTTTCATTTACACCCTACCCACAGAATTAAAACAGATTTTAAAAATCTCTCAGTATCAAAGACTAAATATTTAGCATAGCCATATTTAAACAGCTTCATAAATCTGCCACTGCTGAAGACACTGTGCTCTGTAGCACAAAGAGAAAAATGAKAACTTTCATAACAAGAAAACTGTATGTTTTACAATCAGTGTAACATGTGTAATTCGTTTTCAGATTAAAGGTCACCTTCAGCAGACACTGCTTCATCCTTTAAGGGTTAAGACTAGAGTGTTTAGTCACATTGTTATGGCCTTAGCTCCCACAGCCCAAAATGCCCAGTGCCCACCTCAGCATGGCTGCTGGGGGCTGTGCAGGACACCAAAGCAGTTGGGTGCCCCCTGGACCTCTCTTGTGGGGCTCCCTTTGTTATGAGAGATGAGCTGAGGTCAGATGTATCAAGGAATGAGCCAGAACTTTTATCTCATTAAGCCAAAACCGTTCCCAGTCTGAGATTTTCTTAAACATACATGTATATTTGACAAATTATCAGATGATGTTTCCAGCTCCATATGTCCATCAAGATGACATTTTTGCAAAGCTTCAGCTAAATCAGATCAGCCAGTTGGACTCAGAAAACAATCATTGCTTTTGTAATTTAAGACACACACTCTGTTTGAATTTCTAACTTTACTGTCAATTCAAACTTTCATTCAAGAATGTTTACTTAACACATAGAAAATTTAATAAATTTAGATGAAGCAAAACGAGATGTTGGAGAACTTAGGAAGCAGTATCTTCTAACTATCACAACAACAGTTTTGCATAAAACCCAAACAAAATATTCTCATGTTGATTCAGCTGGTAAAGTTTTGACTTTATACTTCATATGCTGTTATATTGCCAGGGCTTGAGTAAAAGAGCAATGCTGCTTAATCAACATAGCTCTTTTAACACATTTGTCACCGTGCCTCCTCTATTAGGAAGCTGAGCTGGTCACATGAACTAATCAAAATGCCTTTGAACAYCCATTAATACTGTTCAGTTAAACATCTATTGGGTTTAGAACCAATGTCAAGCTCATTAAATGCTCTCCATGTTCTACTGGCATAAATCTTTTTAACTGCTTTTTTTACCACTAAAAGGGCAAAGTAAATGGTTCCTCCTGTTATAAAAGATTTCAGACACAAGAGAGAAACAGCCAACACTCTTTGCTGAAACTATTAATGACTTTCAGTAATGACCAAGGAAATACTATTTGAACAGGAATAAGTAGTGAAGAGTTCAGTGCCTCAAAACATAAAAACTTAGCAGAAAACATGTTTCTCTGTTATAGAAACCCAAACTTTTAAGTTACAATTAGAAATATACACATTTCATTGTAATATTATCTTGAAAAAAGCATTTTTAAAGGAGTGAAATGGAAAATAAGGAGATGTAACTTTTCCTCCTTTCCCAGTCCGTGGTTGAATATGGAATTCCCAACACAGATGGTAAAGAATATGCAACACAGTGAAGGTCCTCTGGGTTTGATATTCACCTTTCTCTTTTCAGAAGCACCAAATTCTTATTACCTCAATTAATATCTGCCAGAATCAGTAAAATGACATCCCTCTCCTGCTACTATTATTTTGTTCGACCTTGATATCATGAACATGAATGTAATTATGATAATGAACCAATTATTTTGTACAATATAGCAATCAAAAAGACTAGCACTCCCTCCCTTTTCTCATGGTAATACCTGAACATTCTGGCTTTATTTCATTTTCAATTGCTAACATTCAATTACTAACATTTTGTTTAGTTTTTATTTCTTATTTTTAACAAGGAAAAAAGCTAAAACAAAACCAAACCAATCAATTAAGTTTTTGAATATTCATAACAGCATGCTAGATGTATGATTTATGTAGGACAATAAACAAATATTTCAATGTCTGCAGTATTTTACTGATTTTACAGCCATAAATTTTGAATGACAACACATCTGTCTGTTRGGACAACTAACTGTCAATAATGCATCAGCTACACCATACGCCCTGCATATTTTATACAGTTTCTATAAAAAGATTATTAAGGATGTTTGAGAGACTTTAAGCTTTTTTAGTGCACAATCCAGCCATATCTGCCTACGAAGGGATTTTTTTTCCCCATAATTCTTGCAGGTTTCATAGAATTTTGTCCAAAAACTGCTAACCAAACCAACTAATTTAGAAAAAAAAATGGTTTGCAAATTATGAAAATAATGTGTACACTTTATTGTGAGGTCAGATCTGCCACAGAGGAAAAGCAAATAAATTAGAAGCCGCTGTGTAAAAGTGAGTTAAATAGGTTTGGACAGACTGAAATATAATTAATGCAAAACTATTGTCATACTTAGTCTATTGACTGTTAAAATAGTGACTCCACAAAAAACTCCTGGTTTTGTATCTAAAGATCATAAATTGACTAAAAATCACACTATTTCAGAGGAAAGGCTCTTTCATATCCTGGTCAGAAATGAATCCTTGATCATTGTAGGATTTATGGTCAAACTATACAGACAAGTAAGTTTCAAAAGAAAATAACATGATTTTATTACCTACAATTACTTTTTAAGTCAAAGCTAGACTCACTTATGATGATTGTACAATTGCACAACCAATTTTTGACTTGCAAGACAACCTGAGTGCACAATAGCAAGTTATTTCCCAGAGATATTCCTAGCTTTCTTTACTCYGACATATTTATAACTGGAATAAAAATATAAACCTGAAACTCTCTAAATTTCATTTAAAACTGCAGTTCACTAYTATCCATGTAAGAATCATGTCTCTTTTAAAAATCTACTTGTAGATCTTTTTCATGCAGATTGTAGCTCTATCTGTAAATTATATCTTAGGCAAAGATAATTGCTATAGATTCAAAAGGTATTTCAAATTTTCTCTAAGAAGAATCAAAGAGTTGTTAGGCAAGAGACAAGCTAATACCCCACATGGAAAGTCACAAGTAGTACAGATTAAACRCACCTTTCTGCCACACCAAACATGAATTCTTCACTGCCAGCCAGGGACTTCACAACCATCAGGATTCCAGAGCATGTCRAATCAATACCATAAGGATGGGAAATGTCCACTTAACGAATTCAGAAGAAACCTATAAATAAGCAGATAAAAGAAGGCAAAAATTGAACAAATTGTCTATATGTGCTCCCCTGATGATTCACTAAAGGACAGGTAGCRATGATCTAAGCTATGCAAAAGCAATAGTAAATTCAGCATCAATATCTCTGTATAGCCAAGAACATTTGAAGATAAGCATATGTTAATGGCTRCCCCCATTTCAAAGTTTACTGTGCCCCACACGCCCCCGGATACTTTCTAATTCCCCTAAGTAGCCCAATGTTTAACTCTCAATTGCATAATCRTGTCTAGAAGGTCATTCCACACATTTTTTGCTTCTGTGAAAAACTGCTGCCAGGCATCTGTTTGGGACCTTTTCTCCTCCCATTCTATTTYCTATTTATGCCATCTGAGCACATTACTTACATCCATCTCAAAGTTCTAATTTAAAAGGACATTCCTCTGAATCATGGCTTAGTCTTGCCCATTCCTTTCCAAGTACATTGAAAGACATTTTGATTTTCAGTCTAAACCTATTTTCAAAATATAAAAAATAAACACCTGTTTGCTGTCAGGCCCCACTACCCCAAACAATGTAGATTAAATTTTTACAGAGACTTACTAAAATCAAAGAAGTCCAATTCTTTGAGAAATTAATTGGCCCAGCAACCAAGTGATACAAATGTAATCCAGTAAACTAAGAACATTGGCACCAACAAGCAGAATGATTTATGCAATCACACCTTGAAATTTCCTTRACTATGATAAATATGTCAGCTAAACAGAAAAAAAAATACTGTTAGCCACTCTCTTCTGCTCTATTTGCTCTATGTCCCAATTCCTTTTTCTGGAATTCAGTGAAATCCTTAACCTTATTCCTAAAGTAACCTCCCTACTCAGTCTTAAGGACACAGAGGAGCAGAGCAAGTTGCACATAAGAAGATGGAGCACAATAAGGACTTTTTCTTTAGCTGGACACATTTGAGAGCTTCCAACCCCACTTTAGCTAGTCCTCTTAAAAAACAAGACAGATAAATCAGGCTCAGGAAACATATGTAGTCAAAACCAGAGGCAAAGAAGTTTTAACATAAAGTGGATCTTACTGTACAAACAGCTTCTCTTCACATTTAAGCTACAATGTTATGGCTGTATATTGATTACTGTGAAAGAACTGCAGCAAAAGGAAACAATTACATCCTTTGCATCATCATGGTGGTGAAYATTTTATTTGAAATCCCACATTCCAAACGTCATTTAACTTTTTTTCATGAGGAATTTTTAAAAAAAGGAGTTGTCTGGTGTTATCAGAAAGCAATGCCACCACCTAGCCAAGAACTTGAAGCAAGAAGCCTAATGTAAAACAGAAGGAAACATCCTTTGTGGTTTCTTTCACTTCATTGGCAGTATGAATTAGGTAACTCCATTCAGCAGCAAATTTCTCTCAGTAATCAAAGACGTGAAAATTCATCTTACTGGGTTTTTAGTCTCCTTGGAATTAACACAACGTAATGGTTTAAGCTGGGATAGAGCTTTTTCTTCACAGTAATTCAYATGGCCCTGTGTTCAGGATTTGTGCTGGTAACAGTGTAACACATGRAAGTTTCAGTTATTGCTGAGAAGCATTTACACAGAGTCAAGGCCTTTTCTGCTGCTCAGGAGGAAGAGGCACAACAAACTGGGAGGGGACATGGAATAGATGACCCCAACCAAACAAAAGGATATGCCATACCATATGGCATCGTGCTCAGCATATATAGATATATAACTGGGGCAAGAAGGATGAAGGAAGGAAGGGACTTTGGGAGTGATGGTGTTTGTCTTCCCAAGGAACGGCTGAATGTGAYGGAACCCCCTCTCCTGGAGATGGCTCAACACCTGCCTGCCTGTGGGAAGCAGTGAATGCATTCCTTGYTCTGCTTTGCTTCTGCACAACACTTCTGCTTTGTCTATTGAACTCTCTGCATTTTAACCCACGAGTTTTCTTATTTTTACCCTTTGATGCTCTCTCCCATCCTAGTGGAGGAGGAGTGAGTGAGTGGCCAACTGGGGCAGAGTTACCCACCAGGTTTAAATTGTAACACACCTTTGCTGTAATTCAGAGAATGTTATACCAAGTTCAGTTGGAGCAATTAAGAATTCTAGGTGAGCTGAGTTAGTTTGGGAGGTATCTCATTCATATGTTAGTGGTTTTTTTCATCCATAAAAATGGCAGCCATATAAGCACTTCAAGAGTTTCACATAAGCAGCACAAAATAGCCAATTAAACACAAGCAGTTAATCTGAGTAATGCACACAGGAGAATGATCAAAAGAAACAAATTTCTTTCTGGTTGAACCTCTGAACRAAAATAACCTCTGTTCAAAATGCAGCCAAATTCAGGGAAATTCGATAAATCAAGTTTACCATGAGGCTAATATTTCACATCCAGCTTTTGGCTTAAGGCAAATTTTTATAGCCTGAAGAATGGAATTATAAGAAAATGCTGACAAGCCCATACCACACAAAATAGTTTCAGCTAGAGGGTGGTTTGTCTACTCTTGACATTTCACAATAAATGGATTTACATTTGAGAAATAAGATACAATTCACATTCAGTAGCTGTAACTCTTTATGGCTTTTTCTATTTGATACATGGGAAATAAATACGAACAAGACAAAGTTCACATTCTTTCCCTTTCCTAAGTTCAGAGTTGAAATTCTTCAGAGTTCATCTCTAAAGACAATTAGGTCTATTAAGTCTCACACRACAGCAATATTTTAAAATGGGATGTATCATTTGCAAAAGCAGAAGGATGCGTGTTCCTGTGACTCAGTTCCAACCCTTGTGACTTAAATGCAGCTCCAATGATTTCAYGCAATAGATAGTTGATGTTGATTTCTCCCTCCTTCTGCCACACATTGCAGTTTAACATTAAAAAACAACAAAACTATTTCTGATCCTTTCACTAATAAAGAGTGATGCCACTAACAGCRTTCAGTAGAAATGCATACCTAGTGAAAGGCCATTGTTTTCTGTCATTTATGACAAGAATCTGCTACAGATTGCACAATGAAATACCATAACACCAATACAGCATTCAAAACTTATAAACACAAAATTGAATCCTGTTGACTTGCAAACAGATATAGACTACTAAAATTAGAGTGCCAGACTATCCCAGTTTACTATTCTAATACACTGAAGATTATAAATTAATATGAATGCTTTAAGATTTTAAAAAGAGACAGATTTCTAATAACTGTGATAATTCCTATTACTAAATTATATAAACTCAGGATATAGGGACCTTCTACAAACTTTTTTAAAGTAGTCTGGATGTGATGATCTTCTGTTCACAAGAAGATACATTTTTCACATTCCTTGGCAAAAGGTACAGCTTTTCATAAGTAGAAGTGTCTTTTATGTTTTAGTTGGGCTCATTAACTTTGTGATCATTTTATGTGAAATTATCTGTAAACTACAAAAATAATTCCTTCCATTATTTTGCTGACAACTGATGGGCTGTGACACTGTTTTCACTACTATTTTGACTTGGTTTGCTTTTACTTGTTTTTCAACCATCTTTTGGTAAACCTCATTTTCAGTCTTTCAATGTTTGTTTGATTCATATCTGCCAATTTCCAAAAGGAATGGTCATTGCTAGGTAGCACTTTGCCATACAATTTTTTTCCACCCATGTACACTGCAGTTTCAAAAATACTTGTTTYCAAAACACCTTGTTCAGTAACAACCGTTGTACCACAATATTATTAGTGGGACACTGTTGCATTCTGTAATTGTTATGCAGATCCATTAAACAGTCCTTAGATTATATTGAGTGTTTTCACCTTCCATRGAGTTGAACTGTATGAATACATAACAGTTCATGCAATTCATTTTAATTAACCACTCTTGACAGAAATGCTAATTCTCTGAGGTAAAATATGTCCAGACTGTACCCCCACACACAAAGAGAACATTTTCAATAGCTCCTTTTCTCCTCTTCCTCTTTTGGGTGTAACAGAGTTGGTGATCTTCTACTACTTAGGAATACAATGTGAGAAGTTTCCAAGCATTTGGAAACCTCATCTTCGGGTTATACGCAATAGACCCAGAGAGCTCATCAGAAGAATCATTAATATAATTAAACCCAAGCTGAAGAATGAATGCAGAKCTTCATCTCTTAGTTTTGCATATACAGGTGTAGATCTGTCTTGAAATTGTGTCTCAGACGTGTAAGCAGTCCAAATCCACTTTGGCTCATCTTTCTTCTTTTTTGTGTCCTGTCTGACATTTACTGTGTGTATACACTATCTGTATGTAATATTCCCATCTGCAWATGTACCTTATATCCTACCACAGGATAAAGGAATATTTTTATAACTGTATGTTTTGCAAGACACACATATATCAGAACAGAATAATAATAAGCTCAGAAACAGCAATTTTACAGCGAGACTTACATTAAATAAATAAATTTAAATCATATAATTCCCACCACAGCTATAAACACTTTGGCACTGGAAGGTTTTCTTTWGATTTATTTACACAGTCTGTGACTCCTTAGGCCCAAGTAGGCTTTTATGGGGACATTATCAGTTGCCATACCTAAGCATCTTTAAATTACATGGAAATGAAAAATAATACTACTCTTTAAAAATCCATTATAAAATATTCTATTTTGCAGTGACCTGTTCATCTTAATAGTGAGAGATAATAACAGCATGGCARATGTATGAAGGCCTTAGATGAATGAGTAAAAAAATAATATAAAGTGAATGACATATTACAAATATTTCAAGGTCCTGATACAACTAGTGGAAGTAAACTCAACTGAAGAAATGAGGTTTTGTCCATGATCTGTGTTCTTCACGTGGGGAGGGGATGGGGATTTTAGCTTCTAACCTTCATAGTGACATTATTTCACTCCTACCACTATGCAGAGAATTTAATGTCTATCACGTACAGCACACTGTGCCCTTTGCCTACTCATTTAAAGAAAATGAACATAGTTCCCCRTGTGAAAAGGAGATCTGCCATCTTTTTTTATTAAATCAAGGCATTAACAACAGACAGAGATGCAAACAGTGAGTCACACCCCAATGAAAATTCACAAACACCACCATCCCAGTTACATTGTCAACATACAGAAAGGAAAAGGGCAATCATCCAACTCCTGCCTCAGTGTTTACACAGAGCATTTTATTGCAACTTTCCTTTTCCTCTTCCTTTCCTGTACTTAACCAGAATAAAGCTATGAAATACTTAATTTTCATATCTTTTCATTTCCTCACATCATTATGATTCCAGATCACTATCTTATCTACTTTGTATCTAGTTTTGATGCCACTGAAGGCCTGGCTTCAGGAAACAGCAAAAAACCGATTCCTATGGGATTTCACCTAATGATTCTTCCCCATTATGCTTCAGGGATCGACACAAACAGAAAAAATCTTGGATATTGCCCTCTGCAAAATACCACTCACAGCACTGCAATTTGAATATAATTTGGAATTCACTAAGGACTTGGATCATAATTTATATTTGCCAAATATATGTTAATTAATTCTAATGACATTAAAATAATCTCCCATTTTGGTGCCATCATACTGCAAACAGAAATTACTAAAAGGCAATTAATTCTTACTAGACTTTATTTCACAACACCTAAAAGAGTGAATTATTATTTGATTTAATTTAACAATGCTATTCTACAACAAGAAAAGACCGCAACTGGTTCTTCAATAGACCATGAAAATCAGTCATGAACTTGATTTAAAAAAAAAAAAAAAAGTTTTAAAATGTACAAGTCATGTTCTCAATAGTTTCTAAAACAAATTTGCTTYAGGATATGGCTATTAGTAGATCAGTTACTACCAAAATTCAATTTATATTTGAATTCTATTTCCATCTAGATTCAAGGGATTCAACAGATCACTAATTAATATTACATATAATTTTTACGAGGTAACTTGATCTTTTTGAGATCCAACTCACGAGACAGTGAAGGGTTAAAAGCTGACATGTGGCTACACTTASCATTAATTATGCAGCAGTATACATACACACAGCTATGACTTAATGAAGCCATAACAGTGCTGTTATCAGACCAAGTGTCATCTCTGTTATCATACAGCCATCCACAGACTGCTGCAAATTTATAACCTCAAAGGGTGTTTAAAAGTTAATAACATAGTACAGTTGTGTCCATGTCACAAAAGCCCCAAACTTTGTTGTTCACATTTTGTGATAGCACTTTAAATACAAACCAGTTGCTACAAATCATCTTTAACTGAGCAATGCCCTTCTGAGTGTTTACTGTTAGAAGCCCTTTGTATCATTCAGAAGAAAAATTCACAAAATTTCATTGTCATTTTTGTTAACTTACCTGACTGATATCWGTGTGTAGAGGGCTTAATGGTTTTCCTGAGTACTGAACTGAAAGTATAAAACCTGTGTAAACCTAGAAAACATATGCTYATTAAGTGCTAAAATAAATATTCCCTTCCATGATGTTCTGTAAACTGAGATTAGGTTTTTTTACATGGCACACAGGGATTTAACTACAGAATTCGTTAAAGTGAGTGGAAGTCAGACAGCTAAAATTTACTGCCACAGAAAGAGTTGTCTTTAGAATACATCTAATAAAACTTAAGWATGAGCTGCAGTACCTGAATATTTTAAATAGTCATTCGAGACAAAAATGGGTTGTGAAGCTGCAACATAAAGCTGATGAAAAAAGAGCTTTATATTGTCTRTGTCCAGCAATCATGGTAAATTATTACACGCCTCTTGTAAGTGTCTAATTACTGATGTCCTGACTTACATTTCATTTCATTTGACTACCTAAACTGCCTCTAAAGTGCCTACCTGCATTTGCATTTTAATGAATAATAATTGATATTTATTCAGCACATTATATTTGCATCTCAGAGGTTCATTTACAGATTAATATTCTTATTACCTAAAACAAACTATGCATAGATATTCAGATTTGGGAATTACTAGCAAGCAAGCAAGACACTGTGGGTAGCATTATAATTTGGTCAACCTGTTGGCTCAGCTTTAGCTTTTGCATTGCATTGGGTGTCAGTGGTGGCTGGGAATGCCTGGACTCCAGGAAGCCGGGCTGCAGTTCCAAGGAGATAAAAGAATTAAAGAGACTCCTCACTGAGTTGCCTAAACGTTTCCAATTTATGCCACTCTTGACAAAGTCAGTACAGTAAATCACCCAGAAGAAATGAGTAGTACTCACTGCTTTCCACAATCACACTGACTGTAAAAAAAAATTGGAATATATTGGTATATTGTGATCAAAAAGAAAACCAAAATATCCAAAAAACCCAGATACCCAGGCTTCTATAAGTTTATGACCCAGACTGACTGATACATATTTTGCCTTAACCATGCAAATCCAAAAMAGAGTAATGAAAAGGTCCAGAATTGATTCCAGAAAGTTCATTCCACCTGCATTAATTTAATTTCTGATTTTGACAGTCACAATTCAGTAGTCACTATAACGATTTCCTTACTTTGACACCAAAAAAAAAAACCAAACTGAGAACGAATAAAACTCAAACTTCACTACAGTAAATTTGTTTWCATATTTTACAGCTTTGGATATTCACAATATAAAGAAACAAACCCACAAAAGCAATGTCACAAAGAAGTGACATTTGGATTTCATATCCATGACTGGTTCTCTGGCAGATGAGGTTTAAATGTCAAGCTTCTGTGAAAAGATTCTCCCCCCAGCATTAATCTTTCTCACCCATACATTCTTGTCAGGAAATTTATATTCCAGCATCTTAGAAAGTACTTTGTATTCTTTGCTTTATGCATTCCTATTTCCTGGGATAATGCTGAMCCTAATCTACACCAAGCACTCATGCAATGGGCTGCCCTAAATTTTAAAACTGTCAAGTGAAGGCTGCACTCTCCAAACACTCCTGCCTTCAGATTAACCTTTTATCATACAAAAAATCTATTTAAAAATAGATATAAGGCAGATCTCTAAAACAGCCTTCTAGGCAATGCAGCTTGTGGATGAAGTCAGTAACCCTGGAAGCAGACATCTAGAATAAATGAAAGACACCTTGAAGTATCTTTGTGTCCTCCAGCTCTAAGTGGTGTTTATGCTAACTCARTGATGAACACCAACACTGCAGGCAACAGAAACAGACTCTCCTTATGAAAGACATTAACATACATCACCAATTTTCAAAGAATTTGCAATATTTACATACAAATTTTGAAAAAGCATTCTGCATTAGAATGCTGTAGGTATGGGACAGCACTTCAAATTGAAAAAAAACCATAATCTAATCAAGAAAGACATTAAAAATATTTTTAAGAATCTTGGGGAAAGTGAGGAAGAATATTACCATATGATGTCCAGTGRTATAATTTCTGGAAATAAGTATAATTCTTGTAATCCCTGGTTATGGAAAATGAGGGTTCTYAAACAGCCTCTTTTAGCTATTTCCTTCATATATAGAAACAGAGAAAGCATGGCTGTCAGAAAATTTCAGGTCATACAGGCCAAACTCAAAAGCTGATGTCTACTGCAGCTGACAAGCAGATTAATTCCTGCTCAGTGTAATGCTAAAATAACTTGCAGTTCTATATTTTTACCACACAGTTATTACTATATTACTATATACAGGTTTGTAAATAAGCATTGTTGTACCCAAATATCTGTTCTAGTGATGGTCCCCATGCATCATTCCATTAGACAMAGCAAGACTCAAGGAAGGACCACCAGTGCTCACCAGTAATGAGGTGCTGTAGAGGTCCCACCTAGAGATGCCTGCCTGCAATCCCTTCTGCTGTAGCAAAGGCAAACAAGACTCACTGTACTGGGATTAACTTGGTAAGTGTAAACCCACAGCATTTGGGCAAGAAGCAAAATACAGGGAACAGAGCCTACATCGCTCCTTTTTTTCCACTTGCTTGAAATTTCTTTTTTATTGTCTTCAAGCTGATATGTTTTGCTGGAACCTTAATTGTTAACTGCCACAGTTCTTGSTCTTTCCCAAACTCTGAACTATGAAAAGGTTGAAAACTGAAGAGTTACAGGCTTCTTGTTTTYGGTGATGTGTAAACTGGCTTACCCAAATAATTTTTTGATGTAAAAAGCTATAGGAAAGAACAACTTCCATTCCAGTGCAGCATTCTTTTTAAAATGCCATGCTGTTAACAACATCAATGTCTTTCCCAACTAATTATTTTTAAATAATAAGGAAGGAAATACACAAAGACACGCACACACTGTTTCCAAGTATTTCAAGTCACATGGTTGATAATGAAAGAGATGAAAGAAATAAGATCAGAGTACACAACAGATTTAAAGAAAGCATATAATCATTGCATAGCATGAGATGGCCTCTGGGTTGCAATCAGTCAGGAACCCTCTGTAAAATTATTACAGTGATACAATGGAGTGTTTCTGGTTCAAAAAGTAAGGGTATTAATACTGAGTGAAGCCCTTGCCCCATTTGATCTTAATAAAGGATTAAGGCAGAGATACATGGTTCCCTACAGGCAGATCCCTATGGCTTTGCACAGCAGTTCTGGGAAACCAATGTCATTGCTGTTTCAGGATGAGCCTGCAGCAACTTTTTTTATATGCTAACTCTGCTAAAAAGAGAATGAAAGAATTTACGATAAAGATCGTGATGTCTGGAGACTCGAAGGGAAATGGGACTTAAGATTAGTAAAGATAAGTCAAATATATCTTTGTAAGCTGACAAAAATGTTCTTAAACTAGCTAGCTAAACTTRATAACCATGAATACAACTGAATTTGAACATTCAGATAAAAAAAAAATAAAATTAAGCCTAAAACCAGTGATTAAAAAAAGTTTAAATCCCATTTTTAAGCTGTCTGCTGTTAATGACAAAGACTGATTTCAGATATGCAAGATCCATTATTTGGCTTGTTCTTTTCTACAGAAGTGKTACACAAAACTCATCTCCAGAGGAATAATTTTAAAACATTAWAACTGAAATAACAAATTAAATTTGCCAGGAAAGAGAATAGCGTAAGGCTAAAAAAAATATGTGATAGAAGGTATAAATAGAGATGAAGATAGAAAGAGAAAYGGGCAGGCCTCTGTGGGCAGAGAAATGTCAAGGTCAACTAAGTTCATTTAAACATCCTTCCCATGTAAATTTCACATTAAGAAGAAAARAAAAATCTGCAAAAGACCAAGGGCTATGACTTGAAATGGTAAAGATATGTAAGTTACACAAAGCAACAAAGGAATGGCCGAGAGCTCTAAATGCCCAGAAATCYGGCAGGAGTTGGAGCAGCACTTTGGTCTGCAGAAGAAGAATAGAAGTATAGCACTGAAAAGATTAAAAAAAAAAAAAAAATCAACTATAAGAGGGAGAAATTTATGATCTGTTATGAGCAGTTCCAATTAAATGCATTTGTGTCTAAAATATCAAGTACTGAAATTCAGTCTAAAACAATGCTGGGCAGCGAAGTTCTTTTCGTATACATCAAATTCCTAAGTTTTCTTGAAGGAAGGAAAATGCAGACACGCTACTTTGAAATTACAGACACTGCAAAAATTTCCATGCTTTTAACTGATGGATGCATAGTTTAAAAACAGAACAATTCCCTCTTCCTTTTCCCCAACTGATCTCCTATCCATGCACAAAATAAATACAAAAACCCAAAGCCTTAACTATGTACAAATAACTTTTTAAATATCCCAAATTTAAAGCAAGTGATCAAAGCCATATATATTGCTTTACCATGAACTGATTATGTTTTTCCCATATTGTTTAATCTTTTTTTTTTACATCCTATGATTTTTTTTTCATTGGAAGGTCTGCATATTGCCATGCCTTGTTTATTTTTTCTTTATTGATTATTGCTGAAAAAGATAAATCTATCAGTATTGAAGAACTTTAATCTACTGTTCACTTAAGCATTCTTTGTTTGTGCTTCATTGTGCTGGAAACATATCAGCTTTTTTCAAGCACAACTGCATTTAATCCTAAACAGCTGGAGACAGTAGCAGAGATCACTATAATGAAAATATTTTAAACAGTTTAAAGACTCTCATTCAGCCAGACTCCAGGGAAACAGCTTACAAAACAAGTGAACTATTTATTCCATTTAAAAGAACGCAATTAAATTTTAAAAAACTGCAAAAAAAATCAACCTACAACCCTATTGATAGACAAGCATTTGTATCTAAGGATTTTTGATTCTCAAAGATAAAATTCTATCAAATGATCACATTATTCTGCACATTTCTGATGTAAATTTTTGTATCTAAGTGAACATTAGTCCACATGCTAGCTGAGCTTGCAGAAATCCTACTTTTAAAAGTCATGAAACTTCATATAATGTTATATTCTACTATACAAAACTAAGTAAAATATGAAAACCTATTTGAATGTGTGGCTCAACAAAAGACCACAAGAACCTGATGCAGATCTGGAAGCTGATTAGTGTGGGATATGCAAAACAAAACAATTACAAAAAATGTGGGTCAAGGGTCATTTGGTTCTATTCTTTTGTTAAAAGAAAAAAAAAACCTGCTGAAGTTACTTGAAATTATGACAGCACCCTGTAATCTGTGCAAATGCTCAGGCCAAAGAGTAACAGAGCAGTGCATGTTTGCACTGACAAAAGCAAAATGACGTAGCAAGACATTGCAAGGACATTTCTTTTTTTAAGGTCTAAAAATGCCCTTTTCTCATTTCTGTAGCTGAATGAAGCTAGAAAGGGTACAGAGAAGGACAAAATTCCACTTCATGTCATTGTTACGACTGAGGAAGAGAAAAACCAAACCAACTCATCAGTAGAATTAGACTGTGTGTTGTCCAAAGCTCAAAATAGCCTTGTTGTCCTTTCTAGCTTAATTAGGATACGCAACGTACACTCACCACAGAGTGCAACAAGTCCTATGCCCAACACATTCATCTCATTGCAGCATTCCTGGACTTCCAAACTACTTCCCCAACCAATGTGCCAAAAGTCAGGAATTTCAGACAAAAATTTCATTACAGACTCAGAGAAAAGAAACTAATGTTGTTAAACACAGATTTATACATCCACASAAACAACTGTATGTATCACTCATATATAATTTTTACCTTTGTTTTGTTTAATTAAATAGGCCAAGTGTTCAGCTTCTCTCTGGAAATAAGCATCCCACAAACGCTACATAAGACTGACCTAAGAGTCACCCATAGGTCTATCATTCTCAAGACCCTGTTTAGATCCTGTTTAAACATCTTTGCTCTCAAGTTTATTCAAAATGCAACGTCTTTTGTTTGCCCACTTTCTAGGGAAAGTTACACCATTCCAAGGGGCCATCAGTGCTATGAGGCAGACAGCATTCAGCTATGGAAGGAATGCATACTTCCAAACCCTCTAGAGTATGGCAGATACATCAATATGAATTTGAGCAGATAATGAGTGCAGAACTAACTCATAGCTCATGTTTGAACAGAACACAATTCTTCAGTTGTAACGGATCTGCAATGATAATCTGGTCCAACTGCCTGACCACTTCAGGGATGGTCAAGTTCAAGTATGCTATTAAGGACATTGTTTAAATGCCTCATAAACTCCGTCAGATTATGCCACTGACAATCTCTCTGTTCCAGTGTTTGCCACCCTCTCGGTAAAGAACCACTAGATTTAATGTGAGAGAAAAAAAAAAAGTAAGTATGTAAAATTAAGTATGTAAAACACCTCTGGAAATAATGAAAACACTTAGCTACTTCAAACAATAAAGCCTGAAGTAAGTTTTATGCATGACCATTTCATCATACACCTTAGTTTAGATAATTGATATTGTTTCATGGCATTTGCATGAGCATTTCTTTCTGTATTATGTAGGACATGCCAAATATTTTAATTCATCTTCCAGCCCAAAGCTATCATTATACTGGATGGGAAACCCAATTCCTATGGACAACATATTATTTCACTCTCTGCTGTTTCCTTCTGAGGAAAGCCATCTCACAGAAGTCCATACAGCTTTTTACTAATTACTGCATAAATTATGCACAGTAAAATAAAGGGCAACACAGAAGCTCCAGATGCTGAAGCACCTACCTAAGTTCTTYTAAAGTAGCCCAGTTCCTGCAAAAGAAATTCCCATCACAAAACATTAATGTTTCCCTGGAAGATTCTAATCCATTAAGATCTTGGCACTAACATTCAGAGTCAACTGAACACAACAGGTTCTGTTTTATGAGCTACAGTAAGAGTGGTATTCCCCTGGAGCAGTGAAGATCAAAGTCCAGAGTCATTCACATGAGGTCTTGCTCAAGGAAACCTGGCCACTTTTGTAAGACAACACTGAATATTCACAAGAGGAAAGAACAAGAATGACTATCCCAGCTGCAACTGGCTAACATCTTATGTAGTATCTTATGCTGCGGAATACTTCCATGAAGTCACAAAATATTTTTCCCCTACT
>NW_026623396.1:1121676-1129531 GCF_030028575.1 Malurus melanocephalus
GTAAATTTGAAAGCAAGAATGGATGTTCCTCTAGTTATAACTCTTCAGTTTCCTGATATCTACAAGTGCACCAAGCTGAAAGAGGATGCCATTTATACTTTGAACAGATCTACATAAYACACATTAAATCAAAAATATGTTTGGCTGTCCCAAAATACCACCTTGAACAAAATAGACTATTAGCCATAAAAAGAACTTAATGAGCTTTAAACAGGAAGTATAAATTCCATTTCTCYAAAACCCCTTCTGAATTAAGACCTSAGTATCACAAAGCTTTCAACRTCTATCACCAATTTCAGGCAACARGCTTGTGTTACTGTTAYCTACAACAAACACACTGTCAAACCACTTGCAACATAGTTCAGTTCTCTTGTACAGAACTGTTGGCCAAGATTCTCAAAAATCCACAGAGGCTTTCATTCCACAACCATTGTGAACAGAGAAAACTCTGATAACAAACAGGTCTTGCTGACACTGGAATCATTCCTGCAGATCCTCTCCTTCAACAGAACTTCACGGCCTTTAACAGGATTTTTTTTACAGTCTCTCAATGATGACTTCATATAAACATTGTACGTGTTCTAACAACAAACTGCCGTGGCAATTACCTCTCAGAAAGCAGGGAAACCACTGCACCAATCTCTCACACAACATGCATTCAAATTAGGCTTCTGCATATGTATTTTTAACACCCATCTATCATTTTCACATTCTTAAGTACAGAACAGTCATATTTTGTTGAACATTCTTATGTAAGGATCTTCTACAAGAAATTATATACAAAGGAAAGGGCATGCAGAACACTATTAAAGCAAATAAAACCAGATGTTTACATCTAAACCCAAATTGTTTAAGTACTAGTAGAAAAGAAGCCTGAAATGCTCAGATGAGTACTTTTGACTTTGGGTGACAGAATGCTACCATATCCAGCGCCCCTGCAGTGTTTACTGTTTCTTAACAAATTGCTAATTCCAAGAGCAGAGGTTATAACCAAATGTTGGAAAAGTAACATTAGTTTTAACAGGAAGAAATTAAAATTGATTTTCTCTTTCTCAGAATGTAAATTTAGGCTAAAGGTCTTTTTCCTCTCCCTAGAGAAGGCTTAGAAAGGCTTATTGCCCCATTTTACCCTAGACAATTTTGCCCATAGCAATTTTYTCCAATTATGGTGGGTATCTAGTATTGCTCACATCTTCAGCCTAGATTAYTTACCTTACTGGAATTCCTTTTAAAAATTAACTTATTAGTATGAGCACACAGTCTTACTCTGGCCTCAGAATTAACATACTCACTCAAACCAATTCTCCAAGTGAGAGGGTTTTTTGTTGTGYACACAAAGAACTTTATAAACAATTCACCATGCATGAAAAAGAAAATCCCATAATGATCATTTTCATTACACACATCCTTGTGATTCCATGAAAGGATTGGATAACATAATAGACTACTATTCTCAATGAAAGAACATATGCTAATAAAGCATACTAAACACATTCTGGTCTCTATCGTACCCATGCAATTCTGCTGAGTGCACTGAAGCTGACAGAATGACCACAGTTTGGCTCATGAAGGCTATTCACTGCCTAGCTAACAAATAGAATGCAAGTAAACTCCTGTCGGATGCAAGCCAAAAGTACCTTCAGTAAAAGTTGGGTTCTTAACTTCAAACATAGCAGCTAAAGTAAATATGAGACACAAGTGATGTGAATAGCTCCCAAAATCCCTGTGAAAAAATCCCCACCCTATTATTTGATGTTGGTTCTAGTCAAAACAAAATTGATTAACCAATTTTCATTTAGATAAGCCTATAACATGACTTCAATAATCTTGTGTTGGAATTGAACATCAAATGAAATAATCTGCTTCAATGGCATGACAGAGTTCTTGGATTTTATCTATTTTTTTCTTTTATTTCATATGAATTATTATAATTCCTGTTCACTTTTGTCATTCTAGTAATCTACAACCCCCATAACATGACACACATATTATCAGAAATAGCTAAGAAGTAATAGAAGATAGATTTTACTAACAGATAACCATTCATTATCTCTTAAATGATAGGTATCTCCTATTCACACAGAATATATAAAAGGAGGAAAAGTAAATTYGGTCTTACCAAATGTAATACAAAATGTGACGTGAATTTGTAAGAGAAACTGCAACAGCCCTAGACCTATCCTGWCAAAATGCCTTGAGCTACTTAGAAAACTTAGGGAAATAGAGCAGGACTGTATCCTTATATTATATTTTTCTGAAGAGGAATCATTAGTGAAGGGAGTGTTCATATGCATTTAGAAACAATTTTTAACATAGTAACAAAAAAATTACACAACCATAGTTTGCAATAAAAATCTCAAATTATTCGCTTTTTACACAAAATGCTGTATTATTTTAAGTGACATTCAATGGCAATATTGATAAGTTTATTGTTTGCTAACCATGAGAATCCAAATCAATCTTCTTACTATCCAACAGGCAACTAGTGATAATAAAATGTTTTGTTACTGTACTGTACATGACTTTATACATACCCTGTATTTAACCCAATTTCACCATCTTCCCAACATCTTGACAAAGCAAGGAATAAATACCAAAGCTGGMTACATAATTCAGATCCTTTGTATTACTTAGGGCTCACTATATCATGCACATAACCATGTTACCTGGAACACTTACAGGGAAGGGAACACAATCCAACATGCTAGTCTTGTGCTTGACAGCCTGCTAAAAAAACTGTCTGAAGTTTCAATGTGACACTTCAATCCTTTTATAAAGGATATTATATCAGGATTTTCAAATGTTCAGAATTTCTGTTTGCCATGAGGAAGTTGGACAGACTGGAGGGAATAAAAATCTGTTTTATGCAACCATAACAATTAAGAAATTAATCTATCACAGAACAAATCTTATGCAACACTGGTTTAAGCYACAGTTAGGGTTCCACATGGAAGAAATCCAAGAAAGACTTGGCATCTAAGATTTTCCCAAGAGCTACCTCATGTACAGCCCAAATATAATCATATTCTACTGAGTCACACACTAGCTGTGAATTGTTGGAATATGTTCTTAGTCTTTTTAAAGTCATGGGGAATGTGAATGATGGAAAAGGTGCTGTTTAAAGAACAAATAAATAACTGTGGTCCCTGTGAGCAATGCTGTCTGCCCAGCTCAGACAGGGTCCTACGCAGCTCCCTCACTTTCCACTGACTTTCAGGCKGCAACAAATAAACAACTATGAAAATTGGAAACAAGGGCAGCACGAGCTGATCTGTACAATCTGCCCATGCCTGTACACAGCATTCAGGAGGGGTTTTGTGCAATTTCATAATTCTCCTTCAATTACATGTCATTAAAAACTAAAATAGGACAGAGAGGAGGACAGAGTACTTAAAATTKAACATGCAATAATATTAATGGTTGTTAGTTCAGTGCTGTTAATACCACATTCAACAACTGCCCAGTTTTCCATCACTTTAACAAAGTTTTATTCATGCTGACCTATGCTGTACTTTGAACTGATATGCCAACATACAAGAAAAAAAAAATAGTAAACATGGTGGTTTAAATTTAAAAAAAAAAACAAACAACAAAATAACAAAAAAACCTGCTGCCTCTTCTCTCCTGCAGCTGGCTGTTGTCTCATGACTAATTTTATTCCAGATCTTCAAAGTCAAGCAGGAGTTTTTTTCTGGGACAGCATGTCCTAATTAAATTTATTTGTGGTGGCCCATTTTTAAAGTTTCAAATTAAACATTTTTGGTAGCTGAATGACAGTTTCTAAATGCATTTATTATGCAAGAAGAGCTCCACAAGAAAAAAAACATGACACTCCTTAATTTCTGTAAAACAACACTGAAAAACAGTAAAATGTAACTCACATATCCTGATTTTAGCAATAAATGAGGTGTGCAAAATCACCTTGCTCCTGAGTGACAACAAAGTCTAAGTTTCATGTAAGAACTCTAGCACAAGACCCTTCCTCTAAAAATTTCCATAGCTGAATTCCAAGCACAGGAGTGAGCTTATACAGTAGCAAACCCAGTGCTGCAGAAAATCAAAATACAGAATAATTTAAAACACTTTTTTTCCCTCTTTCTGAACATCAGGGAAACCATGGCACAGTTTACTTGTTGACAGGGATAGATGAGGATTTAGTAAAATCCCTCTTTGGAAGCCCTTGGAGAAAAAACAGTTTAGATGATGACACTTGCAAAAAAAAAAAATTAAAAATCTAAATGTTAAATTTTTGAGTCCCTTGTGGAATGAGTTGAGGTACATAAACAGGCTACAGTGTCATCTCTGGAGTAACAGCAGTGTTCTTGTGTGTGCTGTGCATCTCACAGTTTTGAGTCTGAACACAATGGGCTCAATATCCTGGTCACAACCTGGGAATTCAAAAATTTATGACGGGACATTTTTTTTGAGTTTTTAACTACTAGAAAATCAGTTCTGCTTTGCTTTAGTACAACAGTCTTTCAATTTTTTGGCAATCATGAGAAACCTTAAGATTCAGCAATATCAACCATGAAAATTCATGTAARATTTCATATCAATCCAGACTGTTACATCTTTGTTTTAAAGCAACAAAAAGAGAGAAAGCGGACACATTAAAGGATGATCAAATAGTAAAATCTCAGTTAAACTAAAATTGRAAGTCTTTCAGAACTAGAAAGGTATCATTTCATACTGCTAATTACTTAGGAGACAACTTGAGAGTCTAGGCAAGTAGAATTTAGGTCTAAGCACATACTGATACCCAAATGTATTAAACTGATACCAGTAAGATGGTAAAGTAAATTTTATACTCCATTTATACTTCAGGAACAAACATGCACTGCTTAAATTGTTTATGGTGTATGAATGATTTACAGGAGTGGAGATGAAAACAACTGTGAAAGTGAGACTAAAAATAAAGCTTTTGAATGACAAGGATGTRTTGTTACATCCTCTCCCTTGCATATTGTCAGTCAAACACAAACAATTCCCACAATTGCTCTGTGATTTCTCACACAATTTTCAACTTATTCCTTTTATGATCAAATTACAACACTTGTCTTAAAATGTTCTGTGGTAGTAAAGACCCTGCCTGCATCAAGCCCACATCTCCTGGCACTCATTTGCTGTAACAGACTGTTCACAGGTTCTTACCAACCTTTGCTTTCATGTTCCTTCCTGGTACACTGATAGAAGTTATTTTTGTAACTTATTTGTGTTGAAGGACTATGTGGAAGACAATCCCACATACAACCAACTGTTAACAGGGCTCCATGAGACCTTCAAAGATATTAACAAACACCATAWAAGTGCTTTTATCTGTTTTGTTACCATTTGTTAAGGGAAGAAGCCTCACACATTCTGACAGCTGATGAACAAAACACACTTTTAAAGGCTCTGCCTCAATACCAACTTGTCACACCTCGGAGAGAAARGGCTTTTGTTTTCAAAGTACAAAGCCCAAAGCCTTCCCCAAGCAGTTCCACCAGTGATCCAGAGTCATCCCAACAGTAAATAACCTGAAAGCAATTTGTGTGAGAGATGCCATCTCTGGAGCAATTGCCTCCTGCAGGTCTCCTGTCAGTGGCATCACGCTGCCAGTGAGGACCACACACCCCAACCCACATCGAGCCCAACATCTCCTCTTCATGACCCCTCCCAGGGTCTSCCTCTTATGCTCTTTCCATAAAACACACAGTGCCACATCCCAGACTTGACAAGTTTTGGGTRAAACATTTTTATAGGTACTGCTGCATGAACAGCTTGTGATTTTGTGAGAAAATTCATTTTCTCTCCAGCTACTCACCSAGTAGCATCCTTGAAATAAAAATCCACAGAAATGTCACAGAAGGGATGCAAGGCAACCATATATTTATTCCTGATCTTCTGTTAATGACTAGTTAGCTAYCACAAATACATAAGATTTTCCAGCATGCACCAAGGAAGTTGTCCACAAATCAGAGCAAAATATTCCACAGATACCTTTTAATACTTCTGCTCCCGATACCCACTCTATAGGAACATGAAACTCCTTAAACAAGTTCTGGGTGCTGGCACGTAGCTTTTATTTTGTTTCATCAGGTTTYCTTTGTTTACAAAGCTGCTTACTTCTTTACTACTTACTACCATTAATRGCTTTGCAGTGAACCAGACAAGCAACATTTGTGACTTTTTGCTTATTTTCCCAGCTCTGCCAGGGAAGGAAGCAGCAGATTTCCCAATTTTACTGCGCTACATACAACTGCTTTACAAAATGTAAATTGCCTTCTAATTGTGTGGGAGCAAGTTATGATTATTAATGATTCCTGGCAAAGGCTGCACAGCAGTTTCAKATCAATCCAGGGATACAAACAGGATAAAAGCTCCCACAGTGGCACAATTAAACCCTTGCCAGCTGCTTGTCTTCTGGGTGCTCCTAGAGGTGCACCAGCCATCAGAGGGCAATCCATCGGTGACAGCTGGCATCTTGACCCTAGGATATCAACACACAGATGAGAAACTAGCTCAGTGTTGCCTGGCCAAKGAGGAGCTGTAGAGTTTAGGCCAGGCAACAAAGCCAGCAAGGTCCAAACAGCTCCTTTGCAACAGGAAAGTATAGGTAGAGCAGAGTTTACAACAGATGAGTGAAAGAAGTATGTCCAAAACCAAAGGACAAGCGACTGATATCCAGAAAATAAAAGCATCATCTGGTGAAATCAGAGAAAAAAGAATACAATACACTTCAACCTCCTGATAAATTAAAACCCATTATGGATCAATATGATCAACTCAAATCTGCTTTCTTTACAGGAATAAATGTTTTCATGCAATCCATAATCCCACAGGTAATGACAATAATTTTCAAAATTATGGGGATACCTAAATATTGAAATATCTAACAATTTCTTTTATCACATTTTTCAAATATGTTGATATTACTTGCTCCAAATAAGAGATTTCCTAAGATTTACTCTTGATATCATCTACAGAATATTTGGAAGGCAAATTGGAAGGGACCCACAMGGATCATCGAGTCCAACTCTAGRGTGCATGGCCTGCTTGGGGATTGAACCTGCAACCTTGGCATTATTGATTCAACCTGCCACCTTGGCAACCTGCTCAGACCAACTGAGCTAATCCTGTGGGACATATGTYATTTTTCACCAAGTTACTTAATTTATTACACAGTGGTTTTTCTTTACTATAATTCAGTAAGGAAAGAAAACCATTAAAAATATCTTTTCCCTAAAATTAGACTGGGCTTGCACTAATTGTATCAACATTTATTTGTAGTACCCAAACTCAGTTTTTTGAGTAAAAAAATATTATCCAAGAATGATAGACAGAGGATAGGAATATCTAACAAAGTACTGAAACACCAGCAATAAAACAATTTCCTTAGAAGTTCATGATACAGTACTTGAAATAATGGGGTGTATTTTAATTAAGTTAAAATACTGTAAGCCTTATTTATAAACATTAAATAAAAAGAATGTAGTAAAATAACCCTATATATTTCCAATAATCTTAAATATTCCCAAATGTTTGGATAATATAATGAAAATATCCACAGGATCTTAACTGGAATATACATTACCCTTTTAAAATAAAGGATACGTTTTAAAGAAATTCTCCTCTTAACTAAGAAGAGCCAATTTATTTCCTAAAATAAACATTTGTATTGCTGTGACATTTCTTAGTAACCAATCCCTTCTGTAGTCGTGTTGATTTCAGAGCCAGGAGCTGTCTGCTCTAATCACCTCAAAAAGAATTCACAGAGCACACCCTAAAACACCAGCATTACTCCTTCTGTATTCCACTTTTGAATAGAACCCAATTTATCAACGTAACCAGACCTGAGAAAAAGGTAAATTGAATT